>NW_015386695.1:395430-449312 GCF_001527695.2 Protobothrops mucrosquamatus
AGATGAAATATTTAATGAAATCATAATGCTAGACAGTTTACAGAATAAGATGATAGCCTCTTCCATTGTTGCTTCTATTTAAAATTTGCTTTGATTTATCTGCATGTCCTAAAGCAAATAGCACTTAAGGCTCACAAATATATCTATCAGTTTAATAAAACACATATTCTAAGTAACTTTCTACCACTTTATGAAAATGTGAAGCAATGTCAGTTAGTCTAAATGAAATTAAATGTAGAAGAAACCCGTCATTCCAAGTATTTGATTGAGAGAGACATTGAGGATAGTGTTGCCAAATACACAGGAAGTATTAATTTCATTTTCGTTTTAAAAAGTGATCTTGGAAGTATGATTATTGCATTACTTAATGTTAGTCTTCCATCTAACCTTGGTCTTCTCAGGCCGATGCATACTTGACTCAGACAAAAATAGAGATGTCAAGATTTATACATTAAAAAATTGCAGTTTTAAGGCATATCACCAACGTGAATTGTGGACACTCTCTTAAACATGATCAAATAGATTTCCATGGTTAGAGTCTCCTTTATAAAACACATAATTGGCTCTGTGAAAGGGTAAGCACAGAGAGACAAAAAGAATAGAGCAAAAAGCAATACTAGATATACTACATCACTTGGCAGAATACAGATATAGATAAAGGAGCAATACTAACGTCACTGAGGATTTTATGTTCAGAATAGTAAAATACATATTGTTTAACAACTTTGTCAGCATTCCACCATATCAAAATATAGAGTCTGAATCAAAGCTGATTTCTCTCTAAAGAGCAGATAATTACTGTACCTTATTAAAATAGTAATTTCATTGGGCACATTTTTTTTAAAATGTACTTGGATAAAATCCAGAGTCCTAGGTGGTTTTCTGAGTCTTTTTAACCATGCTGCTCTAATTAGATCTTCCAAGAAGGTGGAAGATGAGTGCAACTACAAAAAAATTGTGATGTTGACATTCAAGGCCTATTTTATTAAAGAATCTGTCTGCCGCTTCTGTAAAGCTGGCTTTTTTTGTCCAAAAAGTTGAAGCTGGACATTTCATTACATTAGCAGCCTTTTTTTTCAGCACCTAATATTTATTTCTAGAAGACAGTTGTAAAAAGATTAGCAGCAAATGTATGTTTAGAAGTATATTTAGAAGCAGAGCCCAGTTTCTTAGATGTCTTTCAGATGTTTATTTAAGAACAGTGGAAAGTTTACAGTAACTCAAGCTTTACATTAAAAGTAACTTAACAAATTGGCTACAATACATCTCTCAGCAAGGCTAATAGAAACACAGTAGTTACGGATTTTCCCCCCCTTCTATTCAGTTGTGTCCTTTTCTTGGAAACAGCTTGGGCAAGTCCCTGAACTTTTCTTGGCAAGGTTTTTCATAAGTGGTTCGTCATTGCCTCTTTCCTAGGGCTGACAGATGTTGACTGGCTCAAGGTAACCTGGCTGGCTTTGTGCCCAAAGTGAACTGAAACTCAGTTTACCAGTTTCTTGCCTGATTCGTTAACCACTATATGAAACTGACTCTCTACATGTTTTAAATGGGGTCTAAATATTTACAAACACTGTAAATTGGTCAGAGTATAAAGAAGGGGGAAGTTAAAAATTAAATACCAAGCAGCTCCTTTTTCTTCTTTTTTCCTTTTTTCTAATATTTATAAAGAAATAACAAACGACAAGACAATAGAGGCTATTAATCTCAAAGATCATTTTTTTTCTCATAAAACAATTCAATATATTTTGAAACTATTTATCAGTGTTATACATATTATTAATTGTATAGCTTAAGCAACCTTATGCTCATTAACAGTTCAGAAATTAGAACTAATATTGATGTAGACTTTCCCCCCTTCATCTATAAAGGTTCGATTTACTTAATCATTATAGCATTAACAATTCCTATTTTCTGTTGCATAAGCACCACTGCATTCGACTATCATCTACATTCAATAATACAAGGTTCACAGTTTATAATGTAATAGAACAATTAAATGAAAAAGAGGGAATTATTAACTTTTGCCTTATTTTAAAAAGCCCTTAACACCTGTTTTTTTCTCACACGCCTGAGTTGATTTAAATAATGGAATATCTTAGAGTGTTCTGGCTTAGGTGGAGATATTTTGCTTCTTTTGTGTCTTATCAGTTTACATCAATAGTTGTTTTTCTGTCTGCTTTTAATATTATACAATACTCTGCCCAGAGTTAGGTGGCATTCCAACTTGAATATAAATTGTATTTAAAAAAAAACCACACCTACCAATGTGGCAAGCCAATCTCAATTTTGGAGCAGTTGGTGTAGTTCTTTATAGCTTAAATTATGAATATAATTAAATATCTGTAGAACATGAACTATTTTTCTAAAAAAGATTAAAGCTAGTAGCCAAATATATTTTTTAGTTTTTTTAAAAAAAGGTACTTTTATGTTTTTCCATTTCCATTTTCTTTTATATCCCTCAGTTCCTTCCCTCATATGTTTTGAATTAGAAAAAAGTAAATGACCATCAATCCTCAAGTGGACCTTATACTATATTTCCAGTTGGCTTGGAAGTGACAGTTGTCAAAGCAAAAATATCCAATGTTAGCAGCAACAAGAGTAGTATAAAAAAAAAAATAAAGGAAAGAAATCAGGGTAAACAATAATAATTTGAAGGTTCATCTGGTTTTATTGGAAATTTTTATTGTTCAGTCAAACATTTAAATATTTTCATTTTAAGATGCTTGCTTTTGGTTTGCTTTGTAAGCTTTGTTTTGAGAAAAAAAACAGCAATATTACCTAATATTTTTCTAGATTACACAATATGTCTAAAGCAATATTTGACATTTTCCAGTTACATTGTTAGTTTCAAACTCAATGTTGTTCATTCCATAATGTATTGAAAATTAAGCTAATAGGGTTCATATTTGGCTTCTCTAGCTTAAGGACCTATTGCTAGACACTTTAAGGCACCAGTATTCAGCTGCTTTATTACAGGTGACAATCTTCTAATTGAAGTTACTCCATGATAGCTAGTTAAAAATCAATACTTTAGAGTGCTAGCTATTTGTCTCATTGGCATTCTATATGGGGTAAAGTCTAGGGAACATATGTACTGCTGGATTTGTATTACTAGATAAAAGATTAAATAAACTCATTTAAAATAACTTAAATTTGTTCCTTTCTGAAATAGCTTCAACTTAGCATTTAAACAAACAGTTGTTAGAAGCAAATGAGGTCTGATTCCAAGACAGGGTTGCCTAAGAATGACACTGGATACGCTGCTTGAAAACGAGGCAGGGAGGAAAGAGGCAAAGAGAGGTGCACTCACACTCACTTCCTGGGCACAAACACAAAAATTCTCAAGGTACTTACCCATTATCCTCCTGTTCAAGTAGCTGTTTGGTTCAAAGCCCAAATCTCCCTTTACTCCATATGCCAAAGTGGGCAGAGTCCAGGAGCAGCACCGTCCAGACAAATGGTCTAGTGCCAACCTGGGCTGCATCTGCTGGCCAGGTTAGTCTCAGAGTCCCACAAGAGTCACCAAATTGTTAGAAGAAAATGAGGTTGGTTCCAAGCCAGGGTTGTGTGAGAATGATACTGGACATGCTGCTTGAAAAGGAGGCAGTTTATTTGAGAGCATAGAAACAGCATTTAAGGTAGCTCCAATTTGGGGTTTTGAGCTGGTGATATTTATAGGAAAAGTGGTTCTCTGAGAGGTATGAGAATGTGACTTTGAAACGTTCCCTTATTTTGCTGAGTGTGTAGATCGTTTCCCTTTGGCAAGTAAGTGCCTGCGTGCTGACTTTAGGTGTTACATTTGTGTGTTCAGGAAAGCTCTACATCTTGAAGGGATTTTACCTGTTTGCTTACTCTTTTGAGAGAAGAGGTGGTTTTATCAGTTCCAGCCTAAACAGGAGAACGGCTTAAGTGGTTTTTTTGCAACATTGCATTATCTTTGTTTGCAACATATTTTCTTTTGGTTATGGATAGATCATGTTGATGATTAAAGGAGTTCACAGAGAGTTCATGAATAAAATTGTTCTTGAATCTAAAATTCTTCCAACGTATCTTCACAGTAAATATGTTATAAATAGATTTGTAAATGGTGCCTCTGTTTTTCTCATTATTTTGCATTTTAGGCATGCCAAGAATAATTCTGTAATTCTGCACATTAATTATTTTATTATGAATAGTTTATTATATAAATCTTTTATTATGTATGTGTGTTCTCTACCTCTTCATTGTTAGTTTCCAAGTCTGAATATTTTCTGATGTGTGTGAAGAAGTATTACGTCCATCATTCCCGTTTGATTTAATTCAGACCAGAAAGGAAAAAAAACATTATCTCTTTCTCTCACTATTTTGCACCCCCACCCACCACCAATTTTATTTTTTTTTCTTTTTCCACCTTCAGTGTTAATAGATGTTCAGCTACAATGGATACTCTCCTTCCCACTCCTATCCACCCACCCCCATGTCTTTTAAACCATGATTTCATTGTATTTTCAAAGAAATAGTAAATAGCACCCTTTTTGAAAATAATAATAGTAATAATAAAACCTGCAGTTTTATTTCAAAGTTTCCCAATTTTTGAATTGGGCATATTTCAAATTTTGAGAGAGTGACAGAAATTCTCAGAGTGAATGGATGGGTTTGCCCATTCACAAATTGGCTGCTTTTCCTCCTCCCAAAATCCAATGGATCAAAGGATTTTTGACTGCCAAACTCATAAGCACTATATTGGGGACCATCATTTTTCAACCTCATAATGGGTTATTTATTGCATACAGTAATCACTCATACAGTTCTGGATCAAATGTGGATGTCATATATTCCAGCCATTTTGCTGAAACAAAACATGCTTATTTATTGAGCATCAGTAAATTAATCAGATCTCATTGGAAAACATAATTCAACATCTTATTCCATGTCTTAAGCTAAAGTGAGGTATAAATATATAAAATAAATTGGTTTCCATAAGAGTGGTAACAATGGTCAATCCCTTCCAACTTATTTTTCATTTTTAAATTTATTTTCTTGCTTTCTTATTATAAATGCCATAACAGTTGCTTGAGGTATTATATATTATTTATAAACCAATATCTTTGTGGTTAATGAAAATCACAGAGCAGGAAGTTTATGTACTATTTTGGAGTGTGGGTCAAAAAAAATTGCTGCTGCAAGAAATAACTCTTTCAGTAGACAAGATGCACATACATCCTATTGACTTTCATAAATGGTTGCCTTTCAGTTATCAAATGAGGATGTTGAAGGCTAGCTGCATCATTTGATAAAGATTGGAAATAACATGCTTGTAATATCTCAGTCTGAAATATTGCACCACACTGATGAATGAAAGTATTTCTGGGCTCATATTGCTTAATATCTTGATTTACATTTTGCTTTGTTCCTTCCTTGGTCCCAGAATGAATTACAGCCTTCATTCCTACAGATGTTGTTAATAATTCTGTCCTCAAGATTTACTTAATGTAAGAAAATTAGATAATTTCATTTGGGGAATAAGACTGACAAAATTAAATAGACATTACATGAATACATTTATTCTAGCAAATAAACTAAAGGCAATTTAATAGTTAAATTATCACAACTTTTTCCAGACTTACACGGCAGCTTTGAAAGTTGCTTCTCCATATGTGTGCATGAAGATGTAAGAAAAGACAGCTGGAAGCAGCTTCTGAAGCAGCTAAAAGAAAAGATTGGCTCCTTTAACAATTTGAAAAGAAGTGCTTTGTTCTTACACTCCCATTTTCAAGCATGTGTTATGAAGGATTTGCATGGCCCTCAAGGACAGTCCTTTTTGCAGAAAAACGCTTTTAAAATGTTTTGTTGGAAAGACATATTGGTCCAGGATTTATAGATGGACCTCAACAAGAATATTATATTTAATGTTAAACGCACAGTCCAGTAGACATGAGTGTGCCAGGTTGATGTTATGTTGTAAAAAAGTTTGAGAACAGTGCCTGCGTTTTCCATTTGTATTTTAAATTGACACTATTTTATTGTTGAAAACAGAAAGAAAGCAGGGGATTTTTTTGCTATCGATCAAGAAGGTGGGATTTTCAGGAATGTAAAAACGAAACAGCATTTGTTTCTCAGCCCATTCAAAAACCTGCATATTAAATGCAGGAAATGTTTATATATTGTTGACTGAGAGATATTTTGTGACCTGGAGATCCACAGGGATTAGAATTTAAATGCAGCAATCCTGCTTCTTTGAATAAAAGTTTGGTAGCTGACCCCAGCAAAGATCTGAACAAAGTCTTCCAAGGAACTGCATCCCTTGGTATCTTGCTCTGTTTTTGGAGATACAAATATTGCTGCATCCAATATAAATTATTTTAACCGTACATTTGGTTAGTGCAAAATAACAATGAATGCATAAGCAGATTATCAAGGAGATTTATGAACCAATATTTTGCTTTTGTTTCTGGAAAATTCAGATGTGGGATTTGTGCTGCCATTATCTATATATAAAAGTGGTAGCACTACGTATTTGCAATTTGCTAGGCTTTTAAGATATAATGCTTAGCTTTATTTAATATCTTTCAGTCTTCCCGCTTGGCTGGTTGCATTATTTCCTATTTGGCTGGTTGTATTATTTGCTATTTATTGTCTCTTATATAAGTTTGTTTATCACATTTCTGAACTGCTTACCTCCCTCAGAGAGTTGTTGTCTAGGTGTATTTTATATTAGTTCTATGTAATTCTTGATAGATTTTATAAAATTAATAGAATTAACTTATTTTTTAAACTATTATTAAATGTATTTGTTTGCAGTAAGCAAAGATAATGCATCTTATGCAACTTAGAGAAGCAGCCTCTTTTCTGAAAATGTTGATAGTCCAACACAAGGTTGATAACACTAAAATAGCAGTTTTTCCTTTCTACTATAAGATTTTCTGTGAGCAACTGGATGCTTAATGCTTTTATATGCCCATTGGGACATAATTTCTCACCAATCATTGAGCAGTGTAGATATCAGTTCTTTATTCCCTTTTCCACTATGAACTTGAAGCTTTCCTGTGCAAATTCTGAGAAGATGCCAACTGTGTCAATCCACTTTCAATTACACACTGTGGCTTTGTTTCCTATTTCTTTTCCAGTTTTTACTGTGAGGCGCTAGCAACCCTCTGGGAGGGGGAAATGACTGACCCTGCATCAGACAAGTTGGTTTAAATGTTTCTTAGAATAATGTACATTGATCTAGTTGTGGTGACCACATTAATTTTGGATCTGTTTTAAGGAGAGATCCTCCCCACATAAAAAGCATACAGTTCAGTGAAGCCACTTCAGGTAAATAACTTTGTGCTCATACTTCCCTGAAGCTAAGGATTGTTCAATATTTTAGTAGTTACCTATAGATATGGATCTTGAGGATAATGTACATAGTGCATATTTTTGTTTTATTCTTTTTCTAGGCTCTTTTCAGGCATTTTAAAAGAACAAATGGAAAATGATGGAGATAGGGTCTGTACTCCCAGCCTGTTCAAAACTCTATGTTGGATAGAATTATATGTAGCAAGAACATTAACCTTGGTTGGCTGCACATCCTAGTTTGTTATAGAATAATTTGCAAAGCTGAAGGCATCTTACACATTTCATTTTTTAACAATCCAGGCTGGGTGCTTCTAAGTGTACCACAAGGTTTTTACATGCCATTGACATGTAAAACAAAATTCTTGGTATGCAATAGTGGCGAATATCTGTAGCTTAGGTGTAGGATGAAGGTGTTTATAAGAGCTTTGTGTGGTCTGTAGGTCTTGTGATGGGTCTAGTGTGGGTGTGTCAAGTGAGGGTCTTGTGATGGTCTTGTGATGGGTCAGGTGTGAGTCATCAGTGGGAGATTTGTGATGGGGAGGTTACATCAGGTCAGGGTCATTGGGAGGTGAAGTGCTGGTTGGGGAGGTTGCGTGGGATGGTTGAGGGTCAGTGCTGTCTCTGGTTAGCTGTGTGGTCGATTTGTATTCTGAAGGGTTCATATGCTTGTTGTAGGTCAGTGTGTCTGTTGACGGAATTGCTGGTGAAGTGCCAGGCTTCGATCAACTAGCCATGGAAACATGGCTGATGATTTTTGTGTTGCTTTAATCAAACTGGTGCTGTTTGGTGTCAGTGTGGGTAAAGACTAAAGATTTGGGATCGTGGCGTTTTACTGTTCATGGATCTTGTTTTTTAATTGATGTGATGTTTGTTCCATGTAGAATTGGCTGTAATTGTTATAGCTGATTTTATAGATTACATTGTTTCTTTCATCCTTCTATAGCTTGTCTTTGGTTCTGGATAATTCCTGGTGGAGTGTGGCTGTGGATTTGTCGGCTTTTGCTATTCTTTTTTTAAAAAATATATTTTATTGGTTTTTTACAAATAACAATCTTTAGGGTTTAGTAAACAGCGTGTTGTCTGGGTTCATATATTTGAAAAACAATCAATAATAATTAATTTCTATAATTCCATAATCAATATATTAATTAATGATATATTTCCTTGAAATATATCTCTTCTTCCAGTAGTATTCTCTTTTTGTCAACATTAAACAAGTATAGTTCTTAATACTTTCGATACATACAAGGTTGGATATAAACATTTTTCTTGTGTTTGTACAAATAACAGTAACATCAACATATAACATCTTTTCTGATCAGCTTATGTTTCAATTGTGTTTGTAAAAGTCATCTTATTAAGTCACTATATGTCCTGTTTACAAGATTCTTATTTAAGCTTAATTTCCCCTCTGTATTCAAACCATTCTTATCAGTTATAATTTTCTCAAAGTTGATTACCTTTAAATATCCAAACTTTTCATTCATATACACCATCCCAATATTTTTACATTTCATATATTATAAAAAATACTATACAACTTGTATATCTTATCCTTCTTACTGTAGGGCACCTTTATATCCATAATTTATCTATTCTTTTAACCATATTCAAACAAGTGTTTAATCAAATAGTACTCCATCTGGTAAGTCGCATCAAATCTCTTGAATCTAACTCTAGCCTTCTTCTTTGCCAAGTAGCTTTTCAAGTCAGTGTGTTCAGCTTGCCAGGAGATTCTTCCTGTATTTTTGTGAATGTTGTGAATGTTGTTGGGACGAGGAAAGACAAGTTAGGTAGGATGTGCGTTTTTTATCTCCCAAACTCTAATGATTCTCCTGGCTGCTCTATAATCCATTTTGTTAGATCTTCTTTCTTATCTTCAAGTTTGTTTTGAAGCCCTGAAAAAAATAAAATATCTTTTCCATGAGAATGGAATGATTCTCTTTATTTGTAGCTTCCCTCTTTGGGTCACTGTCCTCTGGTTTGTGTTCTGTTATTTGATTTGTTTGTTCATTCTTTGTCATCATTTTCTGAGAATTTTTTAATTGTAAGTTTAGGTTAAAGATGTACTCATTTATGTCATCAAAGTTGTTGTTAATCTCAAGATGATTTGAAACAATTGTCATTTGAATCTGTCACAGCATTGCATACATTTCCTCCTGGAAAATATTTGCCTTCTCTTGGAGTATTGCCCCTGTAGATCTCTCTGATATTCCAGGCTGGGGCCTTCAGAAGGAAATATTAGGTGTGGTTTCCTGCCACTTTTAGATAGGTATGCAACATCCATTTTATCTCCCCCCTCCAGATAGTCTTTCATTGGTACCATATTCTCTGTGATTAGCCTTGTCAAACCAGCCAATCTTAAAATCCAAACAACCAAATCTTATATAGTTCTTATCTTTGTATATGATTTTTATAATCCAAAGCATTTTCAATTGTCAAAGCACCACTAAAAACAGTATTTTATAACATTTCTTCTGTTCAGGGGTCTTACAATTATCAGCCAGCCAAAATTGCAGTCCAGAATGTTTAACCACCTAAGAGCTTTCCAGTAAATTCCCCCCTAGAAGATTAGCCAAAAGTTAAGGTTTTTCTTTCTCTGCAAACAATTCTTGAGCTTAGAAATCACACCTCAGTAAGTGTTTATAATCCCAGAAGATCAGCAGTTTTTAAAACAAATAAAGTTTTCACTCTATAGTAGGTGGCCCAGTGTATTTTCTTTCCTCTGTTCTCAGCTGTTCTCTATTTGGCTAGAAGTCACTGGGGTTCAAAGGAGCAAGTTGTTCTTTATTTCTGGGCGTCTTGCCAATTTCTGAGTCAATGCAGGGCAAAACCAGCCATGGGGTGCAGAGCCCCGCAAGCCGGCTATTGCTATTCCTAGGGGTTGGAGAATTCTGGCTGTCATTTCTGACACCCCTTTTGTGTATGATAGGTTTAGTTTTTGCATAGTAATTGGCTATGTGTTGTGTTGTGATTTGGGTTCTGTGTGTCAGAATACGAAGTTTTTTGGATAGCCGTTCTTCTGCTTTTCTTAGTGTTGTGGTGCTGCAGTATGTCATGGCCCTTCTGAAGAGGGTCCGGACACAGCTCCTTTTGTGTGTGGTGGAGTGGTTGCTTGCAAAGCTGAAGGATCTGGTCCGTGTGTGGGGGTTTGCGGTAGACATGGGTTTTCAGTTCTCCGGTGTCTAGTCTCCTTATGTTGATGTTGAGGAATGGGAGTTTGCTCTCTGTTTCCTCTTCGCATAGCCAAAGTATTTTTAAAAAAAATGTTTTTGTTGTTTCAGTATATTTGAAAGAAGTTTGCCACTGATGGGGTACAGCCAGGGAGTAATTGGTTCAGAGCATTCACAGTTTATTTCTTCACTAAATTTATATCCCATATTTTCTGTGAGAATGTGGCATACATGGATATCTCTCCTAATTTTGTTTCCACAAGAGTAATTGGCCAAAGTCACCCAGAAATTTATTCAAGGTACAATGTAAATTTCATTTATTTTCTCTTAGGGTTTTTATCTAATGGAAGAAGAGCAGGGGAGGTATTTTGTTTTTCAGTAAAGTGGGTGAAGAAAAAGCATTGGCCAGGAAGTCACAAATCACAAATGTGGCAAAAATGATAAATATAGATTATCATTTATTAAATAGTCATGGTGAATTTTACTGCATTTTGTGGTTTTCTGAGCTCATTTAACATTGAAGTAAACTGCTTAGCACAAAATTATGCAAATGATTGGCTTTCCAAATAATGCCATGCTACCATATGCTACTACTTGTTAAATTGTTCTTTGAATTCACTTTCTGCATGAGTAGTGAATGAGAGAAAAAGACTGCAAAGATTTCATGCCTTGTGAAGATGTACATGTAACTTTACTTTGAGAGAGCTAAAATGTTATTGTGCTTAAATGTCTATAAAGCATACTTGCCAATACATTATTTCTGTTTGAATGCTTAGCTGTTTAAATTGACCCTGAAGTCCATAATCTTTAGGGAGAAGTTGACCCATTGGAATTCTGAATCTGTCCTGAGTGCAATCAACCGTTAAAACATTCATTTCCCAGGTGGCAACTGAGGAGAGTAAAATACTTGTTACACAAACTGAGCATACAGAAGAGAGAGGATTTCATACCCATAATCTCTAGCTTCCGGCCAGATTTAATCCTGCCGTGTGACCAGTCACCTTCTAGCTAGCTTACCTTTTAAGTTTTCTAGGTATCAGGGCGAATCCCACGATGAAGCATAGGGCTGCAGTTGTACATGGCAGCCTGTTGTTTTATTTTGATAGCTTTGAGGTGTTGTATATTTAAAATAAATAAAAATAAACTACAATGATATAATGGAAAATATACTTACATACAATAAGTATATAATATACAATGAAGGCATAATTTCTGGGTTATGTAACTTGTAAGAATCTGCCTCTGGTAAATAGAAGAGCATGTCTGTGGGTACAACAGGACTCCATTGATGCTATACTGGAAATCCCAGGCCAGTATTTTCCAAACTCAGATCCAATGAAACACTTTACTTACATTAGAACACTTGGTTAAGTGGCTTAGCTGGTATAAATTAACCCTTATTTTCTTTTAGAAAGGGGTATTACTGAAAATTACTCTTTTATACCTTTTGGTTAAAAATGAAAGCGCTACAAAACTTTACAGTGGGATTCAGCTATCTGTCTTCCAATTGTTTGAAACACTTGTGTTCATGTCTGCATGAAACTTTATGCAAAAATAAAGCCCTTAGTGATTCTTCATTTACAACCATGAAAAATGTTTTTTTCTTCGCTTCAAGTGTTAAATGGGCTGAGCGCAAACTGCAATGCAAATGGATCACCTACTGCTCTGGCTGTGGTATAAATAGCATTCTACTCTCAGATTTTGATGCTTAGGCTCTGTGGACTTGAGTAGTTCCTAGAAGAATTATGAACATGGATGGTATCTTAGAAAAAAGCAGCTTGAGTTGTCTGTTTAACTGGACACCGCACACTGTCCGGTTTGGTTAATCAAATCTGTAGCAAGCTTTCCTCCCATTTGCCTTTGAAAATGTTCTAAAAGGTATTCTGGAAATTAACAATAAAGACATGAAGCTAAAAAATGCAACTGCTAGGTACGGTAGTTAAGCATTTTCTGTGTCAGAGGCTACACAGTCTTTTTCCCCTGATGTGAATGCTTCCATTTAACAATAATATGATAACTGCTGATCTCTCTGTGAGTTGGATTCACAGTCTAAGAGATTGCAGAATAAGCAGTTGGAAATCATAACAAAGCATTTTAAACCCCAAATGTGTCAGATTCATTTTAATAGATTTCATTTTAATAGTCTTTAGCACACTTCTGTTCAGGATTTTATACAGATTTGCTTTCCCATAGCAATTGACTTCATTGGCTAGGATTTATTGATTTTATTGGCTACATATCGATGCTATTGTTGCTAATTCTTAGAAAATGTGTTTGTATGTCTGATTGATAACTATGGATTATGCTTGTATAAAAGTATTGTCATAGAAGTGAAATATTTTAATGGTAGCAGCAGCCTGAACCATGGTATAAAACAGCTTTCCTGATTACTAGGCATGCTGAGGAAACTAGTTTGTTTAATAAAAATATTAATAACATGCATGGACTACAAAGTAAAAAACCTAGAAGGTGGAGATCATCTTTGCCTGCCTTATAGTGGAATCAGAGACATAAATACTCTGAAGGAATCTCACTGAGTTTAAAGAATTTATTCCCATTTAAGAATACAATGGATTAGGATCTAACAGACAGTTCTAGATTAAGAAATGCAATAGTGTTGTTCATTTAAGATCGCCTTTAATGGTTTGCAAAGATTTATAATATGTATTATACTGTATTGTATAGCCTCCTTCCCTAGCTTGAATGTCAATTTAGTTTAGAAGTTAAAAGCACTGGGCAGAAATCCAGGAAACGATGAGTTCTAGTCCTGCCTTTGGCATGGAGCCAACTCAATGATTTGGGGCCAGTCATTTTCTCTCATCCCTTAAAAGAAAGCAGTGATGAAAATTGCCAATAAAATTGCATGTGTTTGTCTATTTAAATTCCAGGACTCAAGACCTGAAGGTACAGATTTTTCCCCCTAAATTGGTACCGTCCAAATGTGTGGGGCTACATTATTTCTGGATGCTAGCTCATTGGGAAGTCCAGCATGTCTGTAGGACATCAGATTTGGGAATGGTTGGTTAATGTGAACTTTTAGATGAGGAAAGGTATTAGAAACAAAGTGTGGGTAAAGCAGCAATTCTCTGTAGACTGTGCTTTTTTATTTCCCCTTGTTCCTATTGGGAAAAAAAAACCATGTGTACCAGATCATGTATGAAGATGTTTTGTTTAGGCAAGGCCTTGCCTAAATTATTAACTGTTCATCAAACTATTTATGTGAATTGCAGTCTTGTTGCATCATCTGAATAATCATCTACAAAAAGGGATTATTTATTCACTCAGAATGTAGGACAGCATACAAGTTTAGCAAATTATTAAATTATTAATATTGTGAATCAGATGGGAAATCTTTTATATGCGTTCTTTATAATTTTGCAATATGACAGTTTGAATGATGAATTCATGGGTAACAGCTTTGCAGAACCCAATAATTAAAGATAATAAAAATTAATATGATATTAAGCTATTCTGATTTCTAAAAGTTATATTATGATTTTTAAATTAGCAACATAAAGAAACCATTGGAAGAGGAAGCAAAATATTTGTTGGTTAAATGTATATTCCATATTTCTTCTAGAACTCAAGGCAGTATGCATACCCTCTGCTAGTTTTTCAGAAGAACAAATGACTTGCACCTCCAAATCACTCTAGGAGCTTGGTAGCAGATTTGCCTGATATAACATTGCTGATTCTCTTCTTGTCATAAATATGAGAAATGACCAAGTCCTAAATTAGTTTGTTTCTTGTTGCCTTCTTTCCTTCTTTATAGGAAAAGCACGCACAATATTATGAAGACAATAGCACTATCCCTACTGAATTTGTGCTCCTTGGAATCTGGGTTTCCGAATACTCCAGATTTCTCAGACTTCCAGGTGCTGTGACACTCCCCCTCCCAATAAAAGTATCATGTTATCCTCATCTAACAAAACCAGTTATTTCTTTGGGCTATGTCTGATCAAGAAATAAACACACCAAATACTGCCAATAATAAAGCTGTTAGTATACATACAAAAACCAAACCAATAATAAAATCTTGAAAGATTACAAAACAAAACTTTTTCAGCCAACAGCAAATAATCAAATTGAAAAGCATGCCCCTTTCTGGGAAGAATATGCCAATTCAACCCTGACAATATTTCCTGAAATGCGAGCTGTGCCTATGAAATACCCTATATCGTTGTTCTGTCGCATTTTCACTCTGTACTGTGGGTCAGCAACTACAAAAAAGCAAGAACAAATTCTGATGGTGATCCAGACAGCAGCAAATCCCAATTTCAGGAGCTAGGATTTCCTGAAAGAGTTTGTCCTGGGCCATCTCACTACTCACTTACACAATGGCCAGGCCACAGGCACATCCATGACAAACCATTTCTCCTGTATCAGTACTTATTAGGGAGAACGTAAGCGACCTTTCCCTATCTTCAAGCACCCCCAAATTTATGACTCTTTAGATTTTTTTGCTACTCCACATAATATAATTATGATTACCTTTTTCAAAGGAGTTTTTCAGGAGATGTTTTGATATGTGGGATGGAAAGAAAAAAACATGCTTTTGAAGAGCAAATAGGCACTAATTTGGTTTACAGAAGCAGCTCAAAATAATTAAAAATAGAATCTGTTGTTCTTTTGCTCCAAATGTCAAAAAAAGCTTTGATCTTATTATCAGAATGTAAATACATTTATATGAATTAATGAAGTTATGTAAAATACATAAAAGCACAAGGAAATACTAATACTAAGTTTTGAACACTGTAGCTTTAATAAACTTCATAACTAAGTGCAAAATGTTCCTGAAATTTTATGGACTTCTTTTTTTGTGTGTGTGCATCTTTGAGTTAAATTTCAGCATTGTTCTCAAGCACCATTAAATCCCATTATCAAAATACACAGAATAAGCTATTGAGAATACAATGTCCCTAGCCAGGTACAATAATTCAGTGTCATCTTGTTCCTAGATGTTACATTATGCTCTTTTTCTTGGTTGATGGATACTGTTTTATAGTTTCAATAGTCAAATATTTTCAGCTCAGTTCATCTTTTTTCAGTCATTAAATCCATTAGTCTTCATTTCTTTTTTAAAAAAATGATAAATACATTAACCCTGTTTTTCAAATGTTTCCATAGTCTAGTCCAGTGATGGCGAACCTTTTAGAGACCGAGTGCCCAAAAACCACCCTGCCCCCTGTCCCACCCCCACGCCATCCCCTGCCCCGTCCACCTGCAGGGCCACCCACCACCTCCATGGCCCATGCAGCTGATAGCCCAGGCAGCCCAGTAGCATCATGTCAGTCATGCTCTCCCCCTGCACCCTGCAGCATCATCTGCGTGCAATGGGGCGTGAGGGTGGAGTCTTGTCCCCGCTGCCTGGCTGCCATGTCCTTGGCTGCGCTGCTCTGCACGGGCTGTGCCCGGGGTGAGTCTCCTCCAGGGGGGCTGCTGGTGAGGGGGCCACGGGGGGAGGCGGGACTGGAGTGACGGCACGCGTGCCCACAGAGAGGGCTCTGAGTGCCCCCTCTGGCACACGTGCCATAGGTTCACCACCACTGGTCTAGTCTAATCATAATAAAGCTTTTCGGATTCAAAGAGCTGGAAGTAAGAGAACTAATGTGCTCTAGAACAATCTTTATTTTAGTAGGTCTACCATATCTTGCCTACAAAAATCTTATTACCACAAGATGTCAACACACATTTATGTTGTATAGCATTTTTGTTGCCATCCATTGGTTATCTGGAGTTTTGCAGGCCAGATAATTAGCTGTAGTGTTACCCTCTTCCTTAACATATTTCTGCTTTAAAAAGACTGTATTGTAAATGAGATTTACAATTTACTGTGCTGTATGTTTGGAACTTTTTTATTGTTTCAGCTGTTTTTTATGTAAACTAACTAAATTTGTGATGTTTCCCCAGACATTTGTCTTCCAATCAAACAGATGTATTCATGGATATGTATCTTGTGTGTTAGGCCAGGAGAGTGCTGTATTTCAGATTTTTGAACAGTGTAATTGCTTTGTGCTATGGAAGATTGAAAAAAAAACCCTTTCCATTGAAAATCCTTCATTCACTGCATTATTTGAGATAAAAGGTTCATGGAACATATCTTTGATTTGATTAGTGCTTCTCTTTTTTATAGTATGAAGGCTTTATTTTCTTACAATGCAGTTTTCTAAACAATCAGTTTCTATAGTCCTATGCAAAACCCTTTTGTGAAATATTAAAATTAGACTTACAGAGCTACATTTAAAATGAACTAGCATTTCTATGCAGAACTGGAACTTTTCTTACAATAAAATTTCAAGATGGTATTGCTTCAAACAGAACTCATCCCTTATAGTGTGTTCCTTTTTCCTGCGGGAAATAGAATGCAATATTGTAGCCACTAGAAAGTTCATAATCAAAGCTATTGTCTAAGTTGTAATTGTGTAACAACCTTTGTTTTATACATCTTTTATACTGCTAGTTACAACACTGCTGCTTTTGAATGAGAGTAAAATTTACTATTATGTTTCCATCAGAGGAAACATATTTACCTCATAATATAAAAACATGCATCAAGAGCCCCAGATCCTCAATAAGACCTACTAATCTACCCATACAAGATTTTAGTATATTACATAGGAGCTCCTACATAGGAGAATAATGTTTCACTGTGCTAGTGGAAATATATTATGTGATACTAGATTTCATCTGGATAATCTTCATCCTACTGGGGAATCTGTGTGACTGTGACATTTTCTAAGGAAATGTATGAATAATGAATAGTAAGTTGCAAATGAATAACTAGAAAGTACATGTAGTGTTAAGCATTCATGGTTGTGTCCTGCTTTGTGCTTCCAGAATATTAAGGAAGTTAAGAACCTATTTTAACTTTTCCTAACCTATTTTCCTCTAAGCACCCTCAGAATACAATTCCCCACTGGGTAGGAACTCTGACTAAGGGTTGAACTCTCAACTCACAGAGCGATCAAGAGGTTGGGAAAATCTTTTTGCTGATGATGACACTGGACATTTTTACAATTCCGTATATGCTGGATTTTAGGAGAAGGAACAATTCTCTGCTTGAGAATTCTCTATTAAGTAAGGAGAAAAGAATGTCTGATGTCATTACATACTTCTTGCTTATTTTTAGAATTTTGAAAGGCAACATTTGGACACTTCAGAAATATGCACATTCTTTGTACAAATTAATTTCTTGTTTAATTTTTTTTTCAAAATGTTATAAAATCAAAGGGTTACATATGCAGGATAGATATACATATTAATAATATCAGTCTGAGAAGATAAATACATTTTTAGCATATATTAGACTCCTGCCATATCATTCTCTGCAGAAACTTAACTTAATAATTTGTTACAAATTATTTCTGGCAATAGTAGCATAAGTATTTTGTTAATACGAAGATATATTTTGGCCTTCAGAATATTAAATGCTAGCAGCACTAAACATTTCTTATGTTAATGATTTAAGTATTAAGTTATATTTTATATAGCATTAACTACATAATTCTTTAAGGATATTATTAACTAAATAAAATGTATTACTTTCATAGAGCCACTTTGCCAGTTTCTTTAGCAATATATTGAAAAGTAAAACCTAATTCCATTACTTTTTGACATGTATGTCATACCTGAGTGATTTCATTGTGGTCTGCAAAAACTCAAATATGTCATGAGAGTCTTGCTGCCTTGTTAATCAGTATTGTGCTCTTTGTTAGATGGATCAGTTCTTGAATATGTATGGTTTGGGCAATGGAATATAACATGCACATAGCAGTATAATTTTATTACTTTTACTATATGAGCAGTCTGCAACACTGCATAACCATTCAAAAGCTCTTTGCGCAATCTGAAATTCTCTCAAGAGAAATAAGCAGGAAATATGCTTTTAAAAGTCAGTGTCAGTTTCATCTCCAAAAGTGAACATTTCATATATTTTGGAGTGATTGAGAAGGGATGGAAAATATATATGCAAGGTGGGATATATAAATAGGCCTAGGGAAAACCACTTGTTTGTTTGCTTGTTTGTTTCATTCATTCATTCATCCATTCATTTCATTTTCATATTTCTATACCATCCATCTCCCTTAAAGAGGGATTCTGATGCACACTTCCCAAATTAAATTCTCAAATTAAAATGCAGTTTGGATCATCTCTGTGGTCTGCAGTGCAGCTTGTGACTCAAAAGCGACATATAGAAATTCATATATTTAGGAAAGTTTCTTAAAGAAACAAATGCCTACTATTAAAATGGTAAGTTGATGCACAGTTTATTGGAATTGACTTCCTAATGGAAAGGATGTGGACTAGCTATACATACTTCCAAATATGAACAAACCGTTGCAGAAGAATATCAGAAAACAGTAGCCAGGTGGAAGAAAACCTGATAAAATTAGTTTAGGGGTATTTTTTTTATATTCCTGATGCTGAGTTATTGTCTCCACAAGTATTGTCTCCACAAGTTATTGTCTCCACACTAAAAGTGATGTCACTTTGTTTTGCTGGGAAAGATGCAAAGCAAAGTGGCTAGCCATGCACGCGTATGCAGAAATAGCCTAGAGCAGCTTCCAGTGCAGTTGAATGATTCAGAAAGAGATGCTTGGTACACTCTTCCATGCATTAAGAAACACCTTTTTCAAAGGAGTGGCAGAGCCCTGGGGCTCTGTTTCAGATGTCTTTCCTCTTAGTGCTTACTCAGCCCTTAATGTGCAGTGTTGACTTCTAAAAAATCAAAATAGTTATCTAGGCTTTCTGCTTGACCTTATTCCTGTTTCTTCTTTTCTTTGATGTTTCTGTCAGAAGCATGTCTTAGCACAAAGCCAAAGCATAGATCTAATTAACCAAAAGCATCATGTAATTTTGTGATTATATTCCTTATTTTGCCTTGTTTCCTTTTATTCATTTCTATTTCCCTTCTCACAGAAAGTTTTCCTGAAAAATATTTGTTGTTACTTGTTCAGCCTAATATAATTCAGGCATTTCATAAATAATGAAAACACTGTTAATGAAACTTAACCTTGGCATATGGTTTTTTCTTTAATCTTTTGCACATTGTGTTTGTGTTTTTAATATGCCTATTTGTTAGTTAAAGTTGAGTATATAATCATAAGCAGATATAACTATGAATGTGGAAGGCATATTTCAAGATCATGTTTATAACTGTAATAACATATTTCATAAAAAATTGGCATGGTATTATTAAATACTAGCTATTTTGAATATTTCTGTTTTTCTAGGAATAATGTATATGTTAGCTTTTTTTGAGTGCCAAGTAATTGCTGTAGTAGAAATAACAGTAAAGTATTAATACACTTATCATAAATTGAAATGAAATGGGCTAAGGGAAATATAAAGAAACTAATGGATATTTAGAAACTAGAGACACTCAGCTCTCACAACTTAATTTGCTGAAAACATTTGCACAATTATAGTCTAAAAATCTGTAAGACATTATAGCTATTTGCTGCCTGCTTTTAGCTTCTAGATTGGAAGAATAGACACCTCACACATTTTTTCTTAAATTATATTTTTTTAATATTATATGTAGAATGCTAAGCATATCCATGCTCTAAAGTGTACAAAAATAGAAAGAATTGGGGAAAGTATGCTTCATTTCAAATTCAGCCTACAGATTTTTCAGAAGTAGAGAGCTAGAACTGAATGGATTTTAGTTTTATAAATCCTGTCACTTGAATGCTTGCGGGAAATTGATAAATTAATTTAATAGACTACTGCATTCACAAAAAATGTTTGTATATACTTATAGATGTAGCCATAAATAGATAGACAGAGAGACATATTCACACCTCAGACTTGTGAGAATTGCTATGTAATGTTTAAAGACTCAGAGTAGATCAACAAAGTTTGTAAAAACTTTTTGTGAGTTGAGTTGAAGCTTGTAAAATACTTAATGTCTGAAAAAGCTTTAATAGCAATTTCCTAAGAAATAAATTCATAACATGTTAGTCATCCATTGCTTCTATTTTTACAGGTTTTGAATCATGAGTGACCTAGGTTTTCTGTGATGCCACTAGGAGCTTTTTTCATTGTGGAATGGACTGACAACAGAGTCTTGGAGATTGGACAGCAGACTTAAGAAAACTCTGGAGCAGTGATCCCTACTTTCTTTTTATTGGACAAAAATACTCCAAAAGAAATATCTCTTTAGTACCACCTGCAATTCCCGCCCTCCAATTTCTGCCACTTTGAATGAAGACAAGACAGTATTGGCATATCTTTCTGATTTAAAACATATCACCTTCTGAGACAGATGGTCTGTCGAATGCTGTAGGATGCCTGCAGAGAACATCATAATGAAGAAGAAAATGGATAGTTGTGCCACTGCCTAATTGTCAGGATCACAGCCGATAAAGCTGCACTGCCCTTTCCCTGCTGCCATAATAGGGTCATGAACAGCAGGGTGGACATGGCTGGCCTTGTTAACAACTTGCTAATATTGTTCCTTATTTTTCAAAACAGCTGTTGGGCTTTCAGAAGCCCTCTTTCTGTCTTTAAGAGGTGAGTGATTTAGAGACATTTTGTGTTATTTATCAGTATTTGCTGCTTCACTTCAGAGTCAATGTTGATAAATGTGTTACATGATTTAAACAATAGCCTCTAATGGTAAACAACAATAAACTCATTTAGAATTTAGTTGCTTATGCTAGTCACTGAATGCTTGAAATGTTCATTGAAATGTTCACTGCTTTTCCTGGGTACGTAATTATAATAACAGTAGTTGAATTATAGTTGAGTAATTTTTTTATGGAAACTTGTGGTGACTTTTCTTCCTCTTGGGTTTGAATAGCTCTTTTAAAGGTTTCAGGCCATCTATAGCTTGTTAGATTAATCTTTTGTAACATATCTGTTTCAGGATGAATTCTTAAAACAAACTTACTCTTTTTTTCTCCTTTGTAAGACATTATGGTTATATGTGCAATGTACATATGTATGTATATATGTATGTATATATTTTATATCATATCGAGGATCTGTTATTATTAATTTGAAAATGTATTTCCATGTAGCTGTCTCTAGACTATTCCGTGTAAAAATTATGATTAAATTGATTAGGCAAAAGCTAGAGGTACAAGAGATTAAACAGTAGTTTGCTAGTATACTCTGTGAATTGAAATTCAAGCACTTTTTCTTAGACTTTTCAAACTTTACACTAGATACAGATAGATGTTAGTATTTGAATTGGCATGATAATGCATTATGCATAAATGTATTGTAATTGGTTAGTGTATTATTGCAACATAAAATTTATTTATTAGTACATTTATAATGTTAACTTGATTAACTAACAGATCAGAATTTTAATAATTTGTAAGCTTTCCTCTCAAATTATACCTTTCTCCTTTCCAACTATACATGGCAATCTGTACATCTGTTCATGGCCATAATATATTAGCTAATAGGTGAGCTGGTGGCTAATCCATTTTGCTATAAAAGTGATATTTTTGAAGTTTGAAAACAGTAACGGGAGTTAATAGAACATCTAGATAAATCTTACAAGCCAATAAAATATGTATTTAAATAACAAGTATCATTATAATGTTCAAATTTCATATTAATTTTTAGGTATAAAGATGCTACTAGATCTAATTCCAATGAATGTCTTGGTAGCACCAGGCAGCTGGTTCCACTAGGTTTATCAGAATTTGCACTGGATATTCGTATGCCTGGAGTGACTCCTAAAGAGGTAAAAACAAATGGACAATACTAACTTATACCTTATTTATCTTCAGAAAATAAAATCATTAAGAGAATGAATTGCATGATTTGGTACATCTCTTTTGAAACGACTTCAAGACAGATTTCCCAGGGAGCTGATTATTGTCATAGTTGCTGTTATTGTTTTCAGGGTTTGTTTTCTGGGGTCTCTGAAAATAGAGAAATTACAATATTAATTAAAAGAACAAGTTTGTTTTGGTGGCTTCTGAGCAATTCTACATTTATATTGTACAATCCTGTATTACAAACATTGAACGTTTTATACAGTAGTTCTAGCCAAGATAAATTTGCTCCAGGCAATTGTTACAGTATGTCTCCCATCAACTGTGTAATCTGAGCATGCCCGTATAACCAACATCACATATCAAATAACAATATTGGGCCTAGCGATGCAAAAATGTGTGTTATATACTTATTTAAAGGGAATATTAATACATACTGAATATTATTGAAACTTAAATGTACAATTACCAAACACCTTGTTACAGCTTGAAAAAGTTGATTAGATAAATCAATGAAGTGTCAGATAACTAATATACTGCTGTTACCAATAGTATAACAGTTAAGTTAGAAGTGCTAACGGGATAGTTATAAGGTTGAAGGGAGATTGCTAAAAATATGACAGGCAGTTCTAGAGGCTAATAGAAGTATTGGGAGTGTAGGGACACTGAATTGGTAGTGAAAGATGATAGTGAAGAGTAAGTAAGGATTTTAAACAAGAAAATATAGTGCAAAAGAATTTGGTATAAAGGAATGTTAAGGAATTTAGAGCTAATTTAGAAAAGCTATAATAAAGCCATTGAGGGGGAACTTGGACAAGGGATTATCCAGACCAGAAATTTATATATTTATTTATTGGATTTCTGTGCCTCCCGTCTTACTAATGCAATGATTCTGGGCATCTTACAATATAATAAAGAGATAGAAGGAAATAAGATAAAGAAACTCAAGATAAGCCTACCTTGATTTTGCTTAGTATAAAATGAGACAGAAAAATTATAGGCTTTTAAGATTCTGTTATATTCTGCACAATAAAGTAAGAATTCTGGAATCCCTGTAGTATCTATTTCATGACATGGTCTTTCTCAGAGGGCCAATGGAGAATTAAATGTGAAATATGTGTCAACTATTTTAGGGAAGTGATTGGAACACAAACAGGACACGTACAATGTTGTCTATCTTACTGGGAAGTTCAGAAGTTGTCTTCTGTGACAAGCAGCCATGTTTAGAAAAGGTCCTACATCTTGGCCCTTAGATGTTTATATGTTCTAACAGTATTTCCTGAAATAAGTGATTTTTTTTTGTATCTGTTTGTCGGAACAATAGTAATATGAAATTGGATGAACTGTAGAGCACAGAAAAAGTATGTGGTGTCTGTTAGTAAAACATGAGCAGAACTCAGGAAAGCAAAAATGTGTGAGAAAGAAATTAAAGCAGGGCTTTTAAGATTCTTCATAATACCCTGTAGCAATAAAATGCTACTATTTGGGGGTTATTATTTTGATCTGGCCTATCCCAAAGGGCTGATATCAATCTTGAAAGTCCTGACAACATTTCTCTTTTCCTCTCTCTTATACCAAAAAAAATTAAAACAGAACTAACTTTAGTTTCTTTCTCATGCTTCCCCCCGCCTTCAGGCTTATATTTTTTAACAGTCATCACATACCTTCACTAATGTCATCTCTGTAGAGGAAGAAGAGACAGTAAAGGAGTTGCTAGTTTCATACAGAAGGCTATATCAACCCAAATTGAGAGCCAGTTTGGCCTACTCGTTAAGGCAGCAGGCTAGAAACTGGGTGTCTGTGAATTCTACTCCTGTCTTAGGCCAGAAAGCCATCTGGATGACTTCCCCCCCCCCAACTCACAGGGGTTTTGTGAGAAAAATAGGACGAGGAAGGAGTATGAGGTATCTTTACCATCTTGAGTTATTTAAAAAAATAATAAAGGTGACATAAAAAAAAAATGTCAAGTCTTCTGTGGGAACAGGTTAAAAAATATTTAAAAGTCATAGTTGAGGACTGACGTGCACCCGACATAAGCTCTAAATTCACACAACATTGTAGCTTTTAGTGTCTAGAGTACAGTTAACAGAATATAAGTTCTGTGTTGCACAGGTAGTTTTTGCTACCAGCTGATTTAATGAATTCAACATCTGTCTTGGCAGTTATATTTAGAATAATCCTTTTTTAAATATTTACTTTAGAACACGTAAAGGAATTTCTAAGGATACATGGAGTCAACTTAGTTCTGTCTGTAACTCCTTGTTCTGTCAGTTCCAGTTAATTTGTAAGTGACCAGGGATATATGAGATCATTCCTACCTGAGGTAGGTCCAAGTCTTCTATGGTAGGCTTTTCAAGACAGAACTAAAATACTAGAGTTAAGGTGTACAAAGCAAACCTTAAAATTATCAAGTGAGAAGTTCATCACCAATCCATTTTGAACAATATGATTTAATAAACTAGTGTTATATTTTTTTTATTTGCTATTTTTTTGGGAAGAATACAGTAAACAAAATGTCCGTGTGCTAATGAATACATTTCACAAAACTGCATATATGGAGAGAGTAAGGAAGATGATCATAACACAGGTATGCAGGGTCTATTGCCTAGTATGGGGGTCCCCAACACCTGGTCCATGGACTATTACTGGTCCATGGACTATTGAGAACTGGGCCGTGCAAGTGATGGGCACGCGTGGGAAACTCCATATGCAAAACTGGTGTGCACATGCACGAAGGCATCCCCTCCCACCTGCCACTGCCGCCACCATCGCTGCCAGTCCACAGAAACTTAAGACAAAGTCACATTCAAAAGCATCTTGGAGAGAGACTTCTATAACTACTAAATATGTCTTTTCTGTAGCAGCTTTTCCCCCTCATACTGGGATTAGAAACTATATGACTTGGTGCCAGATTTTTGTTGTTCTTAATGTGTTTAGTTTTACAGTTTTATTATAATTTTATTTTGTTTTATACTTTTGATTGGCAGCTGCCCAAAGTTGGTTATAAGATGGGAGGTTATATAAATCTTTTAAATAACTAAAAATGAGGGGGAGGCAGAAGAGGAGGAGGAGACTTACAAGAAGACTTGTAAGATTTTTGCAAATATTGCGGGCTAACCAATTTCAGTAAAAGTAGTTATAGCTTTCCTGTGGACTTGATTTCCTAGTCTGGTCTGCCTAGTGGCCTGACAATTTGCTACTAGATTTTATGGCTGTGATTCAAAGATTTCTGCTGGTAATAAGCAGAATAGAAGTAGCTTTTCTGTCTCTTCAGGACTTGAGTCTAACAGATGGCCGAAGCTGTAAGCTTTGGCTATATAATACATCTGCTGGAAGTGCAAGGATAGCAGTCCTCTGTCATTCTAGTAGATGACCGCTGATAATCAAAACTGGCAGCTAATATGCAGCAGCATGTGAGATCCCGATGAAACAACTGGAATATTTCATGTATCATTGGACTTTGAGGTTTAGCAACAACAATCTGGCAGCTGCTGTGAAACTTACTTGCAGTATATTTTTACATTATAGCCTTTGTACAAATGCTGTCATTATTAGATCAGACTGTATAAACTGGTACCTCCTGTTATTGAGCCAATTACAAGTGATTTTGGTGTCCTAAATATTCATAAGGCAATACATTAAACTTTGCTACCAGTGCACCATTCAGTTAAGACCGACTTAAATATCATTAACCAAATACATATCTTTCATGAGTTATATGTAAAATAAATTGTTCGTGAAGATAATTCAACATTCAAATATGTGCTTAGAAAAGCTACAGTATATATAAATAGTTAAAGAACTATTATGTGTCTTGATTAGCTCACTCTTCCTCCCATGTCATGGACAACGAGCTTTATAGTGTAGAGAACCTCAAATAACACACATTTAAGAAGTGTGTTCTAAAGATCAACTCTGCATTACATCCAGTAAACATACATAGGACCATATTGTGAATTATTGTAGAAGTGTTTGTTTAACTCTCTTAATAGATTTTTTTTCCTATTCCCCTCCCCCCCCCTCCGACCTTTAGATTTATGACAAAAAATTCAGCAATAGAAAAGATGAGTCACTGCAGTTAGCTCATTCAGAAACAGAAGAAAAGCAAGTGATCTAGTTATTGGGGATCATTTCCTGGAAACTATGATTAGAACCAGCTGTTTCAATCTAATGGCTAGGAAAAAAATGTAAAGCAAATACTCAGCTAAAATGGTCCCTACTGTAGGCAGTTTTTTTCCTCCCAGAAATCGAAACACACAAAAGAATTTGCAGGTGTATGAATGTGCTGCCAGGTTGAAATGTGAATTACATAACAAGTCTCATTTTAATAAAGCTGAGGTTTCAATTTATGATTAGAACTAACTTTTTAACCTCCTCCAGTCTTGTGAGTAATTAGGGCAAGTCCTCTCAGGAGTGGAAGGATTTACATGAGTCTTATAAGAGGCAATGATTGAAACAGTGTGGTTGTGGCCATCTTAGTCACCCCAAAACAGATTGCACTCTTCTGGGAATGCTCTGCTTTGCGAGGTTATTCACCCTAACCTCAGCTCTTTAATAAAGTAAGGGATTATGATAAGTACAGTATATACAGTGGTGTGGTAGATGGCACTGTGCAGCAAAATAAGTATTAGTAACAGAAGTTATTTTTAATCATGTTGGTTTTGGGGGGGTTAATCTTTGAGATGTCTAGTTAAGAATTTTGATACACAGATTGCCTCTCTCAGCTAGTTCATTCTTATTTTTCAGGAAGAAGAACAGATAGTGAAGTACAGATAGTCCTCAACTTACAATGATTCATTTAGTGACCATTCGAAGTTACAACAGCACTGAAAAAAGTTACTTATGACCATTTTTCACACTGATGACTGTTGTAGCATCCCCATGGTCACACGATCAAAATTCGGAGGCTTGGCAACTGGCATGTATTTATGACAGTTGCAGTATCCTGAATGCATGTGATCATCTTTTGCAACCTTCTGACAAGCAAAATCAACGGGGAAGCAATGATTCACTTAACAGCCATTTTACTAACTTAACAACTGCAGTGATTCATTTAACAACTGTGGCAAGAAAAGTAATAAAAGGAGAGAAACTCATTTAACCACTGTTTTGCTTAGCAACAGAAATTTTGGGCTCAGTTGTGGCTGTAAGTTGAGGTTTACCTGTAAAGATCTTCAGTGATAAAGGATCTTCAAAGCAGCGATATAATTTAATAGATTCATTCTCACCATAATTATGTTTTGGCATTTGCTTAGTTAAAAAAAATCATTGGAATGTTATCTTTCACTCAGTCAACTGCTTGTTCTTACCATCATTTAGTTTTATGTGTAAGAGAGAGAGAGACAGAGAGACCAATAAAGCTTTCTCATTTTTGTCTGTAAGAAACATTGATTATAAAAAGCCCTGCTGGCATGAAAGGAAATTGGGAGGTTTAATTCCTTGATCACCTAGCAAGTCTGCCCGAGAGCAATGGTTTTCTGATACTAATGGTTTCAGGAAAAGTGATCATTAAGGAGGGCTACTGGAAGAAAAAAGTTTTTCTTTGAAACAACAAACCTTTTTAATTCTTCCCAGTATCCACTATGGACGGCTGTTAAAAATGGAAAGTCAGTCATGTGTTCTCATGTCTCCAGTGGATCACCTTGATAAATATTAAATGGGACTCTTCATGGCATTGTGATTTGCAATTGTCCAGAGCATATTAGATTGAGGGCTAATTGTAGATTGGAGTTTAATTCAAAATACACTTCAGATGTACATATAGATGTTGAATGCTTTCTGCTTCTTCTTAGCCACAGTTGAATGTGATATGGAAAGAGAAGCAAGTTCAACATATTTATTAAATTTCTTTCTCATCCTGTTGCTTAAAGCAAGAGTAAGATTGTGGTAAACCTTCTGTAAACAGTCCAGCTAGTGAATTCAATATCGAAGAAACTCTATGGTCTTGACGTGCCATAAGAGATAAACTTTATTGAATACACATCTGGCACTGAAGAAGCAAAATCAACTCTTAATTTTCCCATGCAAAAATCTGATTAGTTAACAATAGCTTTTCATAGCCTCCACCCACCAAATGTTCACCTTGCCCAATCACATCTCCTCGGGTTGTTATGGGAATAATCCACTTCTCAGTCAGACACCTGCTTTTGTGACCTTGGGTCTCACAGTCTGTGGACGGCTTCTTGAAACTGTTTCTTTCCCAGGCTCTCCCTCCCCTCTGTTTATATGGCAAGTTGAGTGGCGACAGAGGTTAGCAAGCATCTTAGCAATTCCACCTTGATGTCTTCATCTCAAAAATTACTATTCTTTTCTTGCCCAAAGACTATAGAATGTGGAAGCCTTTGCAGCGCATTGATATTCTTGACACTGTAAAGCTGCAATATTTAGAAGTATCCACATACCTCTACAAGGGATGGAACTTTCATCATTATTCTAGTTTTATCATTTCATCAGATTTTGTGGACACCTCTTTAAGGGACTTCTGTAAATGAATCTTTTAGGATTTAATCCGACTTTCACCATATTTAGCCTTCTAGGTAGACTTTGTTTAATTTTTGTGGTTTGATGGAAGTGATATGACACTGAAAAATACAGCATCTATTATAATCTGTGAAATATTGACAGAATTCAGACTGATAAATATGCTGGTGCATTAATTAAAGGGTTTAATTAATTAGAAGAGAAGTCTCTTCCATTGTGATGTAAGATATCTTAAAGAATAAGGAAAACCTTAATGTAGGTATACCTCTAGCAAAGGTAGAATGATATTTTCTTGCATCAACCTTATAATTGTACTACAGTTCTTTGCTGTCAGTTCAGAGCATATGATTTGCATTTTACATTTCAGTTTTATCCTGTTATGTGATCTGGGGTATAGAGCTAATATAATTTTAAGGCATATACAGTATATAACTGGAAAATGAATCCTTTTGAAACTAATTTATATGGTGATAATATATGAAATTGGCTGTTTGAATTTAAATTGTACATGACCATGATGTAGTTTTCATGATACATAGAAATCATAAGTTTGGCAATAAATATGCTGCTTATATAAGCTAAAATAATGATGATGATGATGATGATGATGATGATGATGATGATGATGATGATGATGATGATGATGATGATGATGATGACGATGACGACGATGACGACGATGATAGCAATAAAAATGTGATGAGGCCCAAATAAATCATCTTTCCCAAATCTATAGCATCATGTAGATGAAAGATAATTGTAACAATCATTTATGGGGCGAATACAGCATTCATAACTATAATTTGGGGTACCTGTAGTATGCATCTTTGTCTTCAGTCTTCAATAATTTATTTTTTCTTAGTTATTAGACCTTTTGAAGAGCTTTTTACCCAGACTGCCCTTCTTTGTGGGATCCATATAAAAATATGTTAAAGCAACCATACCATTAGCATCTTTGAATTACCTATGATTTAATCTTTTGATGTTAAAATAATCTTCGGATGCTAAAAACAACTTTTTATACTGAATGTAGAGGGAGAAATGTAAGGAAAAAGAAATTTCCATTTTCATTATTCAGTTTTAATTATTTAGGTGATTGTGTTTTAAAGAAATTAGGCAATTCAACTTATATGTTTGCAACCACTCCCAAGCCATTAATATTTGCTTGTAGACTAAGATATGAAATAATGACAGTAGATTGCAGAGCAATTGACATTTTCATTGCTCATTTATTTTTGTATTAATAGGAGTGTATCCATTAGCAGGCATGACTGTCAGCCCCTGACAGTTTGAAAGATAAAGAGCAATGAGTCTTTGTACAATCATTAAAGTTCTCTCTTCATGTAAATTATTTACTTCGAATTGATGAATTAGGGAGAATTATACTGGAGTAAATTGTTTATTTATGCACTTTGGGAAACTAGAAAACAACATATAAGTTATTTGAAGTTGCCACTCTGAAATAGAATATAATAAAGAACTGCAATTATATGATCAGTCTATGTATTTTTACATCTGGAAGTATGTGTATGGAAAAGTAACAGAGGAATTATGTACTTTTGCATATGATCAACATTTTTAGATTTTTAAATAAATAAACTCAGGAAAACTTTATTTTAACCAAGGAAATGTACATTATATAAAATAAATAATGAACTTGGTTTAGCAATTTGGAAATTGAAACTTAATATCTGAAGATTCAGATAATTTTAAAAATGTTCAGTAGAAAATATAAAACTATGAAATTAAATTATAACAATATATTTCATTTTGTTAGAAAATATTGTTTATTAAAAGACATTTAATGCAAGGGATTATGATTTTATGAAGCATGATTTATAAACTGCCATTTAGTATTAACAGAACTCTTACAAAATATAGTTGCAGTAATATTGTCAAACAATCTGTAAAAGTTATGAAATATCTTGCTGCTGCCATTGTCATTATTCATCAATTATTTTCCTTGTACATTTTCTTTGTTTAGAAGCAAAAGTTGATTGTATTATAGAAAACTAATACAGTAATATATGGAGGGAATATATTATTGCTGGCTATGTCTTCTGGGACCATTAAAATAATCAGTTCAGGATTGTCATGTTCTAGTATGCAGTGACTGTTGCTAAACCATGTCTGGTTTAAATAATTTTCCCAGCGCTTACAATAGAAAGTATTTTATTGATTAATTTTCACTGTTGCTGACACCATTAAAGGTTTCCAGTTTATATATTCTCTGTACAGCTTTACCTCATTATTGCTTGAAAAAAAGTAGATAAAGTACAAAATGGTAGGTTAAGAAGATGTATTTTGGTTTGAAGCACTATTGATTTGAATATATTTGAAGTATATATATTCAGAAAGCTTTTGAATTATATTTAGTTTATAATGCAGCATTATTTTGACTTGTCTACATTTATGTCCAAATATTTATATGGAAAATTGCTTTTTAATGAATTGATTGATTATATGCCATTAAATGCTTTACAGTCTATTACAATATGATGCCTACCTTTCCTTGTCATAATAGAAGGATATCTGCTTGCTTAGTCTCATTGCAGAACTACAATACTAACTGCTGCAGGTATAATCTGACATCACTTCACCTGGATGTTTAATATTCAGTTAAACAGATGAATATTACTGCATATGTGATGTGGGCTTGTTGCCTGCTTCTGGAATTGGCTTAATAGTGCGGTTGAAAAGGATAATGCCGTAAAGTATCGATTCTAGCTTTCATTGATTAATGTAGTTGGATTTGGTATATTCATGTATTATCCCTGGTCAGGTAAAAAATAACCAAAGGTATTATTAGGTAGGGAATTAAAAGAAAGATGTGTTTTATCATTTTGTCAGCTAAATTATTTTTATTATTTGATTATACTTCAAAACAGTTAGAGATACTATTATTTCTTCTTGTATTTTTAACTTTTGAAGAAAAAAGCTCTAACATTTTACATACTCTATTTTTTCTGTCCTTCCATATAGTCTGATACTTACCTTTGCATGTCGCTGCGTTTGCCAGTGGAAGAGGAAGCTTACGTAGGTAAGTACTATTTAAGATTCAGAAAAACATGGTCAATTTTATATGAATCAGTCAAGGTTTCTGTGGCTTCTCTATAGCTTAAGCTTTTCCATAGAGTTGCTGCAATGCATTCATCATGCCTAATACGGAAGCAAAACTAGAAGGAACCACTTAAGGTGGGGAGAACTGCATCTGGAGAGATTGGTGAGTAATAGTACTTAAGGAGCTTCATGTAGATGCCTTTGGCAGCTGAGCCCAAGCATTCTCATTTGTAAAGCATTGGCTTTCTGTCTGTGGCTGGATATTTAATTCCACTCCATTGCACAAGCTGTTTATTTACCTGCTAGTTCAGGCTGTAAATCTCTTTGCACTTACAATAAGCATTGGCACAGTAAGATCTTACCTATCTGCAAAATGTACTTGCTTTATGTTGAGGCAAGGATGAAATGACGGGTAAATGACAAGCACTGTATCAATGTTTAATTTACTAGATCAGTGAAGTAAGTACCATCTGCTTATCAAGTCGATTCCATCTTAATTTTTATTTCATTCCCCTTGCAAATATTTACACCTACTAAGAGTCAATAGTAAAATGGAAATTTATAACAGTCAGAATGCAGGAAAGTGCTATTTGTAGTTTGAAAATGTATTGGTAAACTTTGAGCACATTTTAAGTAAAGTGGTTGATAAGTGCTAAAATTTTAAAATAGGGTTAAGAGTGAAATGATGCTGTTTTCCTTGCAAACCAATTGAACAGTAAAACCTGTAGAAAGACATTTTTTGTAAAAAAAAAAAAGAAAGAAAGAGAGATGAGTGTCTAGAAATAAGAGATATAAATAAATAATCCTATTATTTTAAAAGTTTTAATTGTATAGTTGCTAAATTATTATACTATGTGTGGAGATTTAAAGAATATAATTTGGGCTACAGGGACCATAGGTTTGGTAATGCAATGAAGAATGATTACTTTTTTTTGGTCTTTCTTTAAAAAAATTGCTTTTATAAAAAAAAATGCCAACAGGTTGTGCTATGATTTATTGGTAATAGTTTGTGTATGTAATATATAATATATATAGCTGCCAAGAAAAAAATTGTCATAGACCTCAATATAGCCAGGAAACAGGACCTTTCCCACCCCCGGAGCCCCAGGCCTGGACACAAAGCCAAGTCTTCAAGCCCTTATGAAAGGCCAACAGGGCTAGATGATCCTCAATCCTGAGAAGAGAATGTTGCAGAAGGCAATGGCTAAAGTAGAGAAGATACCTTTCCTAGTACCCCTAACTAAGATTCCTTGCCCAACTTGCCGGACAGAACTGGATGAATAAAAACTACTGGGGGAAGATGATCCCTTAGGCAACCTGGTCCCAAACTATGAAGGGCTTTAAAAGGAACAACCAGCACACAGGCAACAAAGACAACTCACACAGAAGTGATATTACATGTGCTGAATATTTGACACCACCTGTGCATCCACATTTTGCCACATTATTCTTTGAAGGAAAAATAATAATAATAACAGCAACAGCAGCAATACAAACATTGAGTGAACATTGTTATCTTAAAAGGGATTATTTTATTAGACCCATAGCAAGGGGGGCAGAATGCTACATGTTCAGGAGAGAATTTAAAGGTTAGGGCCTGGAGATCTCAAACCAATTAGAAAAGATATAGTTGGGTCTGATTCAATATAAAGCACCTTTGTTTATTTGTAATTTCTGTTCTCTGCATATTCTCCAGAGTCTGGCAGGAAAATCCTTTAGAAATAGTACATTTCATTTGGACAGATATATGGTGGCTGTCAAACTGTTAAGGGGCATTTGTATTTTATATTGAAAATTATTAACACTAAGAAGAATAGAGTGAATCTTGAATACGTTAGGATTAAATCCATGAATATTTCTATGAATGTTAATATCAGTGACTGAAATATATTGCTTAACCACAGTGGTGAGTTTAAATGGGTCTTGATTATATTTTATTTCCCTGTGTTGTGTCTAGGCTGAATTTTAAATGTTTTCTATTTCTACAAGCATCCCTATATTCATACAAAACCCCATTACAATTTTAATTTAAGATAAAAGTGCTTTAGATAACAGTAAATAATTACACTGAGTATCAGACGTCATAGAGGTGAACTGAAAACTATCAAATTGCCCAATATTCTATCCTGTGCCTTAACCAGTAGACCAAATTATCTATTATCTTAATAAAATATATATCTATTTTTCCAGTAATAGCCAATTAACTTTTTATGTTTTGTTAAAACTGGAAACAGTCATATAAGGCAAAACTGGCACTTAAAAAAGATAAAAATACTCTATACATAAAGGTAAGTTACCAAATATGGTTTTAATTCTTTGCTGAGAACACATAATTGTATTGTGTGCCTTTCTTCCACAGAGTTTTGCAGATATGGCATACAATTAACTGCATTTGTGAAAAACTGTTATTTTTCCATTTAACATTTTGATATTTAATTACTTTATAAGGGCAAATCCTAAAGCTAAAATGAATTTTGTTGTACTGTGCAGGTCTGTACAATGTGTTGTTTATTATTGAACTATGGTGATAACTAAAGGCCATTCTACTGATGTTGAGAAATATTATGTCTGAAAGCAAGCCATTCTGCCAGTGCCAAAAAATGTATTTGCCATTCTCTGTCCCTGATTTTAATGAATATGCCCAACACTACATAATATATTTTTCCCTTTGCTGGCTGATAGTAATCCCCATTTGTCAACAATACCATATAAACTGTACTATACAGTAGATGAGAAGATGCATTACCTGTTTATTTGAATTTACAGCTGCAGAACTGTTGCGATAGAAATCTTACTGCAGATTGAGATTACCTTTTCTTGAACAAATACATTTACTTTAGTAATCTTTAATATACACACACAAACATACATATATATAGATAACGTATATACGTACTTTGGTGGGAACAATTTATGATAATTTTTGTAACATGTAAAAATGAATAAAGTTATCTGATGTATAATTCTTAATTTGGTAAAAAATAGACCTCAAAGAAATTATGTACATGGAGAATTAAAAGCAATTGAACCTCACCATTAAAGTAAATAAGAAACAAATGATATGTAAATTATAGATACAAAAGGAATCAGCTCAAATACCTTTCTTGAGCTCTTAATATAAACCCAGTATTAGGATTTGTAGCAAAAGAGGGTCATATATAGTGTTATTAAGAAATCGTGGGCCCTCCATCACTGGAGGTTTTTAAGAAGAGACTAGACAGTCACTTGTCTGAAATGGTATAGATTCTCCTGCTTGACCTCCAAGATCCCATTCTATTCTATTCTATTCTATTCTATTCTATTCTATTCTATTCTATTCTATTCTAATTTTCAATCAAGATACTGAGTTGAAAATAATAAATAGTTTTACTAAGCCAGTAGTATTTCCTAAGTAAAATACAGAAATCACAATTTCTGAAATTCTTTCCAGCCTTTTAATTGCAGGTCTGATTTAGTTTATATGGTTTAGAAGTAATAAAAACATGTTACCAGATACACCCCTTTCCCCTGCTTCTTCAACCCCCCCCTCCCCAAATAATTTAATAGTGTTTCTCAGCCAATCTAAATTTCCTCTTGCAAATGCACACATAGCTTTCTGCATTGGTCAGTAAGATAAAAATAAAATGATGCTATTTTCTTGTTTCATGGTGTTCAAGTTCCCCCCCCCCAAAATGGATATGGATAGGGAGACAGATACACAGAGATACATAAAGTTTACACCTATAATTTTGTGTCATTAAAATTTTATATCCAAGTAGAAAAAATACACATAATATATATCTTATTTATTAATCAGAGCTACTGTACTTGCATATTTATTTCACAACTGAATTATTAATTTTAAGTCAATTTACTAAGCAATATAACAGTAGGATATTGCACCTATAAATCATGCAGGCCAAATTTTTAAATAATTCCCCAGCTGGGATTATAGGTGATCAAAGATTCGTTCAGGTATCAATTATAATGTGGTCCAATTCCTCAGTGCTTCTTTATAGCTTACAAAGAGCTACTGAGTTAAGTTCTTTAGACCATGAAATGATTAACAAACAACAGTCATTCTTCCAGCTTTGTATATTATTTATACAAAGGGACCTTGGAGGTCATGTAATCCAACCCCCTGCTCAGGTAGGAAACCCTATACCATTTCATACAAATGGTTGTCCAGTCTCTTCTTAAAAACTTCCAGTGTTGGAGCATTCACCACTTCTGGAGGCAGGTTGTTCCATTGGTTAATTGTTCTAACTGTCAGGAAGTTTCTCCTTAGTTCTAGGTTGCTTCTCTCCTTGATGAGTTTCCATCCGTTGCTTCTTGTTCTGCCTTCAAGCATTTTGTAGAATAGCTTGACTCCCTCTTCTTTGTGGCAGCCCCTGGGATATTGGAACACTGCTATCATGTCCCCCCTCGTCCTTCTCTTCATTTAACTAGACATACCTAATTCCAGCAACCGTTCCTTATATGTTTTAGCCTCCAGTCCCCTAATCATCTTTGTTGCTCTTCTCTGTATTCTTTCTAGTGTCTTTTTTACATCGTGGTGACCAAAACTGGATGCAGTATTCCAAGTGTGGCCTTACCAAGGCATTGTAGAGTGGTATTAATACTTCGTGTGATCTTGATTCTATCCCTCTGTTAATGCAGCCTAGCACTGTGTTGGCTTAATGACCCGTTGCTTGCAAGAGATACAGCCAAATGTAGATGACATCTTGTTTTATTCTTTCTGCAGTGTTTGCAGAAACAACTTAATGGTTTGTTAAATAAGAAAACAAATGTATATTTATATTATAATTTTTGTCTTTCAGTTGACTTTAAACCTCATGCCAGCATGGACACTGTCCACCATATGTTACTATTTGGATGTAACAATCCTGCTTCAGATAACGGTTACTGGTAAGGAGATTGTTCCATTTCACTGGTTAAATATTCTACTTGGTATTAACTTAAAAAATGGGCTGGTGATACATAGTGGAGAAACATGGAATGAATGTAAATTTAATTATAAAGCAAAGTTTACTACTAGCGTTTATTCCACTCTTATCCTTGTTGCCAGCTTCCCTATTCAATATAGGTAGTCCTTGACTTACAACAATTCATTTCGTGACCATTCAAATTTACAATGGCACTGAAAAAAAGTGACTTATGACCGTTTTTCATACTGTTGAAGCATCCCCACAGTCATGTGATCAAAATTCAGATACTTGGCAACTAACTCATATTTATGACAGTTGCATTTGCCCGGGGTCTTGTGATCACCTTTTATGACTTCTGACTAGCAAAGTCAATGGAGAAGCTACTTAACAACCAACCATATTACTAACTTAACAAGTACAGTAAAATAGGGCAATAGCAATAGCACTTAGACTTACATACCACTTCATAGTGCTTTACAGCACTCTTTAAGTGGTTTACAGAGGCAGTATATTGACCCCAATCATCTGGGTCCTCATTTTACTGACCTCAGGAGGATGGAAGGGTTAGGGTTAACCTTGAGCCAGTCAGGGTTAAACTTCAGGCAATGAGCAGAGTTAGCCTGTAAATACTGTGCCACCACTTAACAACTATCTCACTTAGCAACAGAAATGTTGGGCTCAACTGTGGTGATAGATCAGGGACTTACCTTTATGTCCTTATTGTATTTACAGTTGCTCAGTGAAGAAGGAAGAGAGGAAGCTTGCACATAAGGCAGACGGTATAGCAAACGTATGGATGGAGGGATTTAGTAGAGAGACGGTGAAGAATAAGGGAAAAAATCACCATTTCTTATAAGAAATTTGGTAGTGATTAATCAGTGTTGCATGGTCAACATTGCTCAGAGATACTGTAGGCAAAACTTCCCAGTTTCATTTGTTTTTATACAATGTCTATAGTTATATTACCTTTTAAAGTTGAAAAGCTTTGCATAGAAAGATTCCAAATTACATTAATAAAATGGTTATACAAAAATAAATATTCTAGAAAAACTAGAAATACATTTTTTCAGAATAATGGGAATGTATTTTTGATCCACGCTTTTTTGATTTTCCAAGCACAATACTGTCAGTGAATATATAGAGAAAGCATTCTAATACTTACTTAACTTAATCTTCATTTTACTGTAGTTATTCATATCCCAAGACAAAAATGGGCTGAGGGATTTTTTTTTTGTAGTGTATTTATTTCTTTTTTCTAATGGAAAACTATCAGTTTTACTTATTACAAACATATTCGTATTTTCCACTTCTATTAATTAAATAATAGAAAAACATATTTTGTTATTATCACAGTTCTAGTAATGAGCAACATGTAACTCACTATTACTGTAATTATTACTTATTTATTTATTTAATCCAATTTTGAAACTGCTCAACTCCTTAATGAGTCTGGGTCTCAAGTAAACTAGCTTTTATTATTCCCTAAAAAAGTGAGAAGTCTTAAGTTCCTGTGTTATTGTTTGCCATTACCTGGAGAGTGAATAATGCAAGCTTGTGAAATGTTTGCCAAGTTTTAATTTAAAAAGTTTTATTTGATAGGAAATAGTTCTTAAGAAAGAATATGTTCAAGTAATTTTCCATTTTTATATTATTAACGTTTATGCTAAGTTGGAGAGCCAGTATAGTATAGTGGTTAAAGCACTAGTCTAGAAATTGGTACTCTATGAATTCTAGTCCCACTTTAGGCACTAAGTCAATGACTGACCTTGGACAGGTCACTTTCTATCAATGCTAAGAAAGAGGCAATGGCAAACTATTTCCAAAAAAATGTTGCCAAGAAAATTTCAGGGACTGGTCAGGCAATCACCAATACTGACTTGAAGGCACTTCTGTACAAGTTAATATCACCAAATAAGTTAATAAAAGCAATGGTAAAACAGTGATATCAATTTTATAACCAAATGGCTATGTGGTTATAAGCCCTTATTCATTTACTAAGTAAAGTTATGAATTGTTCTGGTACTTTTAAAAACAGGTAAATGTGCAACTATATTGTTTCCATGACTGCTAGAATGAAATACATATGTATTATTGAACTGTAAATCAGTAAATAAATGGACTGATTTTATTCAGAGCATTCTTATAATGCCCACTCACGTAAAGGCTCAGGGCCATTTACAGAAATAGAATTACAAGAGCAGAAACACATTAAACATAAATTTTATAACATTAAAAATGCATTTCAGAAGTATTAAGACAGTTGAAGCCATCAGGAGGCACAGGAAACTAAGAGGTTGCTTGATTTCCAATAACTTTGTTCGACAACATGGATATGCCAAAGAGAAGGCAGAGTTAAGTGTAGATGTCAATTAAATCCACAGTAAAACGGCAAAAGAGGCTACATTGATGTTTTAAGAGTGTTGGATGAAGAGTTCAGGAATAGGCAGTTCTATAAGGAGCTTGATACTAAGCTGTGTGAGCATTTTATACTGTACATAATGATAATTGTGAGTTGGTCTTAGGAACCAGTGAAGTTGTTTGTACGTGGACATAGGCAAAACTTTTAGGAGGCACCAACCCTCACATATTTTGCTATGTTCTGGGCTAAGTGCAATTTCTGAGCCTTTTCAAGACTGTTTAATGCGTTACAATTTGTTCTTCCGATAGTGACAGAACTGGTCAAAGACTTAAAGGCTGTCTTTGTTACTGGTGATATATGATTGAAAGCATCATGCTAAATTCAGAACAAACTGCAGACTGCGAACCTGATCAGTAAGAGGAAATGCAGCTTTGTTCAGAATAGTAATTTACCCTGAGTCCCAGTCCATCTTATCCATTCAGACCCCTTCAATCTGGGCACATAGAAGCCTAAATGAAATCTAACCTCTAAATCACAGAAAAGGAAAAATATAACTGCCATCAGCACCGATGACTGCCTTCTCTAAACCTGTGAACGATTCTTTCCAATGGCTTTATACGGATGTTAAATGACATGGCACACAAGACAAAATCTTATGGGTCCCCATCTTCTGAATATGTTTGGAGAGATAGGAACAGAACTATCTCAAAGTATTACCACCAGACTCCTAATAGAAAAATGATGCAAGAAGACAGAGTTGCTCATGTCTAAACATGCTGAGTTTTAAGGCATATATGAGTTGTTAGTACAATGTTTTTAAAAGTATTCATTCTTTCGTATTTCAGATTGATTAGTCTAAATCAACTGATAAACTGATCATGTTTACTCGTTTGAAGTAAGGAGGGGAAATGTGCAATTTTTATCTATCCTCCCTCCCTCCCTCCCTCCCTCCCTCCCTTCCTCCCTTCCTTCCTTCCTTCCTTCCTTCCTTCCTTCCTTCCTTCCTTCCTTCCTTCCTTCTGTTTATATGGCCACCATCTCATAGAAACAACTTTAATAAACCTCAGCTACTTCTTGAACAGAAATTTGAGCTGTATTTATTAAAAATGTTACATCACTATGATACACTGAAGCTAAAAATAAACAAAGAAAACAACCATTGCACTGTACTGTTGGTCACTCATTTATGATTCACCATATAAATTAATTAACTAAAATGGATTGCTTTTGTGTTAAATAGATAAAAGGCTGCAACTGCAATTTTAAATTCCCAGCAAAAACAAACAGGTGAAATATCTGCACCTTCTTTCTCATCAATAAGATACTGCTATTAATAAATAAGAACTTTGAAATGCCTTTTAAATTTTGATTGGGCCATTAATATTTGAAAAGGGCAGTTTATAAAGCAAGTAACCAGAAATGCTAGCAAAACCCCAAAGGATTCTGAAAATGGGAAGGTGTTCTATTTATACACCACTGAAAAGGCCTCCTATTTATTGAAGCTCTACTTGACTTATTCAACTTTTTATTTTCAATACTTCTCGCACATTTCTATTATTCATAATTGATAAACTCACCTTATACCATACATATTATAGGGGTTGCTTTATATTTAGTTTTGTCACTTAATTTTATCAACGACATGTATCGCATAATGCTTCAAGTAAAAGTATAGTTTCGGTTTTCTCAAAAGATAGATTGGATTTGATAGCCAACTATAATTTAATTGCTATTATTTCTTCTTTGCTGTGCTTCTCTTGTTTATATGCTATTCTTTTCACATTGAGCTGCTTTACATTATTCGTGGTTGCCTTCAGTGGGCTAAATGAAATTCTTCATGGGCTGCGCAAGAGTGAAAGTGGTTTCAATCACTGAAACAGAAGATTTTAAGATAAGGTCTTTTTTGTACATTATTGGAGTGCTAAGATTTCTATTTCAATGTGGTCGAATCCATAAAATATTTGAAATCAAAATGTACATAATGAAGAGGAGATGTGGTACATAGAATGATATTATAATTATAATATTATAATATTATATTATTATAATACTATATAACTCTTATAGAATTTATTACATAGACCTGTGCAAAGAGACTAAAGTTAGCTTTGACAACATGATTCAGGCAGTCTGCTTGGTTTTGCTAAAGTGAAGAGGCCATTCCAGTTGTTTCAATGAAATGGTTTGAATGCCTTGAATGACTTTGGGCCAGCACTTATCAGGAAAGTCTCCTCTCAGCTATGCCCGTCATCTACCTCTATTGCTGCCTACTAGCCTCCCTCCAGTCTGATAGCATCAGACCATCATATGCAGGATTGGAATAGGGCATTACTGGCTAAGATTGGAGTAAGGCATTACTGGCTAATGCATTGCAGAGGATTTGAACATACATATATTTAAAATATATTTTTTAATATGAATAGAATGGCTTGTCTTGAGAAACTGTTTCAGATGCTTTCAGTGCTGCCAACCATGATATACCTCTGGCTCATCTCTGAATATTGGGAGTCTGGGGCATGGTTTTGTGGACCTTCTTCTTTCTTTGTGATCAAATCTAGTTGTGGGGGGAGGAAGAGATGAAGTCCTAGGACTTCATCCCAGGCCTCTAATATGTGTGGTCTATTAGAACTGTTACCCCTTTTTTAAACATCTACATGAGATTATTAAGTGAGGTCAACTTCTATTTGGATCAAATATGAGCAATATGTTACGATACCCATTTGTAACTCTCAACCTCAGGCTGATCGGATGATGTTATCAAAGCCTTGTCCCATTGTCTCAGGGCTGGGTGGTGGAGGCACATGGAGAGAAATAACTTTAACGTCAACGCTGACAAGATTGAGTAGTTGTGGGGTTTTGAGTCATGTCAGGAATGCTGTACAATTTGCTTGAGGAACAGGTGGCAGCTGTAGTTAAAAGGATATTCACCACATCCATCTTTTGATAGAACTGTGCTCCCATCTAAAGTAGAGGCCCTTTCAGACAGTCACTCATGATTTGGTCACCTCATATATGGAGTATTGCAATATACATTGGATTCAAAATGTTACACTTCTTTCACTTAAATAAAAATGTAATTTCAGAGTAAAAAACAAACATATTTGCTCTAGTGTCAGTCCAAGGGGAAAGCTAAGTCATCTCTTATGAAAAGAATTGATGTTCAATCTAATTAAATTTGTGATGCTAAAGACTAATTTCTCCAGGGAGTCAAAAATAGGAGTTCAGTTAGATACATAATTAATTGATTATGTGCCATCAAGTCAGTGTCATCTCTAAATAGATGAACTTTCTCCAGGATGATCTGGCCCTAACCTTACGCTAGGTTTTTCAACAATGCACTCAATGCCACTATAAAAATCTGTCCATCTTTCTGCTAGTTCTCCTGCTTTCCATCTTTCACAGCATTATGATCTTTTCAAGGGAAACAGGTCTTTGCATAAGGTGCCCAGAATACAATATTTCTGCCTAGTCATTTGTGCCTTAAATTAGAACTCTAGAACTTGTTCAGTGATTCTTTAGTTTGAATTCTTGGCTACCATGGTATTCTCAGATGGTTTCTCCAACACCAAACTTCAGAAGATCAATATATTTTTCTCTCCTAAGTATATACATGTCAACTACCGTAAATACGTTTTCAAAGCTTTCATTGCATTCCTACTAGTACTAGTCTATGGCGTAGTTCAGTGATGGCGAACCTTTTAGAGACCGAGTGCCCAAACTGCAACCCAAAACCCACTTATGCATCGTCGGGTGCTGGGTGGGTGTGGCCCATTGAGTGGGTGTGGCCCATTGGGTGGGCGTGGCTGCGGTGGTAACAGCAGACTGGGTGGGACTAAAAAGTTCAATCAATCAATTCCAACTTTGCAAGATCTTTTTTTTTCCCCATGAGAAGTTGAAATTGACTGATTGATTGAAACTCTTTTTTTTTGCACACGGCGGCGGAGGCCTAAAGCGAAAAGGTTTTATAAAACCCAGCTGAAGGCCTAGGACTGGGGCGACGGCGCGCATGTCCACAGAGAGGGCTCTGACTGCTGCCTCTGGCACTCGTGCCATAGGTTTGCCACCACTGGCGTAGTTCTTGACTGTTGCACACGGCAGTCTTCAAAAACAGAAGCTATCAGTATGAATTTTAATTCTGATTGCTTTACCTGTTCTCACTGATTCGTTTTTTTATATCTTAAATATTAGTGCCATTTTTCACAGCATACCCTGACTTTCATTAGTAAACATCCCAGATTATTTGTACTTTCAGCTATCAGAGTAATGTCATTAGCATTGTTCAGGTTATTGATCAGCTGGGTCAGCTAAATTATCACACAATTCATGACAGATACATGAGCCAGTCTTTTTTTTTTTTTGATTTCTCTTATTGAATCCCTTTCTGCTACCAATATTATAGTATCTTAATATTTAAATATAAACAAGAGACACATATAACTGTGATTGAGAAGTATGACTTATTGATTGATTGGTGTAGGCCAATATGATATAGTAGCTAGGGGATCTGTTTGGAAAGATTCCAGTTCTTATCCATTTCCTGAGACAGTCTTATATCTGCCTTTTTATCTTACCCTACTTCAGAAGCTGCTTCAAAGGATAGGGTTATATAGTCTGTATTAAATATTTTGGTGGAACGGAAGACTACGAATATAATAAATAAAATATTCCACATTCAGGACATGTTGCTACTGCTGCTGACAATGATGACAGCAACGACAAAAGGCTTCAATACATTGAAAAGCATTTTAAAATGATTCTAGGTTGTAAAACATGTCATTATTCAGAAGCATTTTTTAAAATGAAGAAGCCTAATTATAGAAGCAGCTTTTCCGATGACATGTGAAATGAGAGATCTGAGGTTGGAGGAACACAAGTTAAAAGAGATTCTATGTTTGTGTTTATGTTTGTGTGTGTGTTTTCTAGGAATTGCGATGGAGAAACATGTATGGACACAAGTGATATCTTATATGCTTGGGCAAGAAATGCACCACCAACAAGATTACCAAAAGGTATGAGATCTTTTGTAATATAGCATTCTACACAAGATGTAATAATAGGAAAAGCAATTTATGTTACATTACTGCACTAATTTATGTATTACTCTAATAGTAGTGAATATTTTTACTCAGACAGTTAGACTTTCAGAGAGTCAAATTGCTCACTTAGCAATTTACTATAAAAAGGGGTGTTTGGGAATTTTTTCCACTTTTTTTTTTACTTTTAATGTATAGCTGAACGCATTATGTAGTACATCTTCCTGCTGATTTTTTTTTCTTTTATCTGCAGTTGCCAATAACTTTTATGGCTAATAAATTATGAAAAATTAGTAAATCCATTTGGCTTGCAGCAGGATATGTCAAAAAGATTTTCAAAATCTTGTATTATAACAGTAACTTTTCATGTTCCCATGTTATAAAACAAATAAAAATAAATAAAAAATAAGTAAATCATATATGAACTAGGATATCTCACCATTTCTATTTGATTTTTGTTCTTCTTAAGATTGAGATAATACAGAACTATCAAGTAGAACTATCTATTGCAGTATTTATTTTCCTTGAAGGACGTACTTTAGGTTTCTTCAGCGAATATAAGTGCAAAATGTTGCTTTTGTATATTAAATCTTTAAAATAACGTGCTCCTTACTTTAGGATTTTTTACATTAAGGATATGCTTGAATATAATTATGTGAGTTTCACGTTTTCTTCCTCCTCAAGGTGTTGGGTTTAAAGTTGGAGGAGAAACGGGGAGCAAATATTTTGTTCTCCAAGTCCATTATGGGGATGTTGGTGCATTCAAAGGTATGTAAAATCTTTACTCTTGCTCTTATGAGTAAGATAAATAAAGGAACTAATTTGGTCACTGAAGTTCCATCAGTAATGAAGTCATAAATGTGCCTACTATAGGATGGCAGAGCTTCCTTTATTAAATAAATTTAGAATAAATCTGTCAATAGGCTAATACACTAGATTTCCAAAATTACTTTGGTTTCACAATGGAACTTTTATAACTGGTGATGTCACAGTCTCTGTCTTGCACCTCTCACTGCATAATTAAGAATGCAACAAGATTCAGTTTTGAGTGCTAGTTAACATGGCCTCCTCTGATATCTATAAACACATAATCCTTGAGGATTTCCATTGAAGTTCTTGAGCTTCTCCCTGCTATCTCCTCCACATTGAGATTTGGACAGGAGAGATAGCAAGAATATCTTCTTGGAACTGGGGCAGGACAGAATGGATCCATTTCATCTTAAACTCGGTAAATTTAAGTAACCTTTTTTTAAAAAGAAAGATAAATTTTAAGTACTCGTTACAGTGCTTTTCTTTTTTTAAACTGTTAACTAGTCGTCTGAAATCATGATGGTAGAGTAATTAAATTGAATAAAATTAAATTGATGTTAAATTAAGAAAGGTTTATGTTTATTCACTATATTTCTGTTAGACTCTTTGAATCTATTTCAGTTTTGCAAATATTATAGACCATTTTGGTAGTTTGTTAATGTAAATCTCATAGTTGTGACAGCATGCCATTGCAGCACATTTCAGTAATGATTGCATCTTGTGTCTGTGGGTTTAAGTTTTAGCAAGTGAAAATGGATTCCGATTTATAAATGCCAAAGACTCTGCTTGATAAGAGCAGCAAATCAGTAATTCATAGTCACTGTTAGCTCAGTTGAAATTAATTTCAACTGCACTTAGATAATATTTTGTAGATTACTTATCTCTCTCTCCCCCTTTCAATTCTCTTCAAGGCTAAATTGCATTAAGGTGTTTATAGTAGAGTCTTTATTGTTCTTTGCAACATGTTCTCTGATCCATGTAATTATACCTAGTTAACATACATGTGATTTTCTTCTTCCAAAATAATCTGATTATTTTTTTTGTTCATTTTGATGTTTATGTTTTATTCTGTTTTTAAACAGCTCCAATTTGTTTATAGTAAAAATACATTCCAATGAAGAGGTTATAAAGGACTGGAAAAATTAGACATAGTTTTAAACCTATGTTAAATTCCACTCTCAGTAAATTTTTGCCACAGATAATCTTGATTATTCCTGAAAAAAATTAGGCGATGTTGAAACTATTATTATTTGAATGGGAAACAGCTGAAACTTCTAGACTAAAAAAATTAACCATTTCCATATTATTGCCAAGAAAATTACAGTCATCATGGGACATTACCTCAATATTTCCAGCTGTTTAATTTAACAAAGTGTGTGAAACAGTCATCATGGGACATCACCTCAATATTTCCAGCTGTTTCATTTAACAAAGTTTGTGATGCACGACACTATTTCTTTATTCAGGGGCAGGTCTTCATAAGATTCATTAGGTCTTCGTCATAGGCTACATTGGCAAAACTGCAAAAGAAGATCAAAATCTATTGTATCATAAGTATTAACTTAATTAAAAACTTAGTTTTGCTTTAAATGGCCATTTCCTAATCTTTGAAATGTGCATTTATAAATATATCTTAGATGTGCATCTACAAACATTCCTCCACATGCTTTCATACATTATGTAGCAAGAGATGACATTTAAGATAAACTTTTAAGTAAACATTTTTATCATTTTCTTATTTGTGACTACATTTGCCCTGTATTTTTGTCTAGTTTAGAATAGTCAGTAACAAATGATTTTATTAACACTGGGTACATTTATCACTACTTCCATGTGTAATATTTCACAAATAAGTTAGGAATCGAAAATTGCTTTCTATTTCTTCTGGGCTTTTTAAAAAACATAACCATGGTACGATAAGTGGGTTTTAGGATTTTTTAGTTTTATAAGCCTTTAATGTATCGTTTGAGTGGCAGTTACCATTTATTTTTTTTAGTGATCAAAGAATCAGGAGCTGATACTCCTATCACAATGGATTTTGCTATAGAGAGTCTGCAGTTCAGAAGTGCTATTAAATCCACAGTAGTAAGCATAGATTCTTGTTTGATCTCTGTTGGAAACGCTGCCTAGAGAATCAGCTTGAAAGAAATCTGCTTCCGAGAGTAGGTTGAATACATTTTCCACTCATTGCCATAGGGCAAATAGAAGCTAATAATTCACTTGTTCTAATGGCATATATACTTGCTGTCTAACTGAAATGCAAAAATCAAAGGAATTATCCTAGACTGAGAGGCAAATGGGGACGAACATATGCTCTATACGGCTCATTGTGTTCAGGCAACCCGTATAGCATATGTAGTACTTGCTAAGAAAGGAAATTTTATGATCTTGTTTTTTCCAAGACAAAATTGGTTAGACATTGCCATTTTTGAAAATAGAGGCATAAGAACTAAAAAAATGGGCCATATGTTGAAATTCTGTTAGAATATTTATATATCATATTATTTAATATAGGAATGTGTTAATTGCAAAAATTAAAAAACTGTTACGCAAAGCTGAAGATTTTATTTTGCATTAGAACAGCAGGCAATTTTTTTGAAGTAGGGAAGCTATATGGATTTAGAGGTAGCAATTATTTCCCTGGGGTTTTGACTTGTGAATTTAGTTTATTCACATATTGTTTTTATTTACTACAGATGAAAATGTGATAATGATGGCTTGTGAATTCTGCAATCTTATAATTTTGGGAGAAGTAAATTTCACAAAATAGCAATAACATATGATTTTTACCTCCTTAGAAATCTCCCACAATGTTGTTTCATAACTACTGTGTTTGTTTTGAATTTATTTAATGAATTAAGAATTGAAATATATGAATGTTTTAATCTACAGAAAATGTGTGTATAACATTCCCTATTCCAATGCTGTTTATGTTTCTCATACCATCTGCCCTTTCTGGATCAACAATGCCTGACCACATCTAGAAAAACAATCCAGTTCTTTGCTTGGCTAAAGATAATGAGTTGCTCTTGGCAAATTATAATCAGTCAATGGAACATCTCTGACTTAGTAAAATGAAACTCAACTACTTCACAGGATTGTTTTAGGATGAAATAAGAAAAGTTATAATGTGATCTGCGTTTTCTAAAAGGAATTCTAATTTCCTATATCTCTGTAATGATCTTCCTTTCTCATTTGCTTTTCTGAGCTTTTCTCTAACCAGTTAACTGTTTATGTTCTAGCTATTTAAAGAATTTTCTGTAAAAAAATATTGTCTCCTAAAGCAATCCGCATGTTTAAAAGATGAGGAGAAATACCAAAAGTTTATAGTTTAAAAAGACAAGAACCTCAAAGTAGGGACTAAAAAAAGAGATTCTTTAGCCCTCTCCTTTGGACTTCTTGTCTTTTTAGATTATAAATATTTGGTTTTCATATTGAATATTTCCAATAAGCAATTATCTAGTCATCTATTCAATACTAACAAGAAATTTTAATATTTTTGCAGATAAACACAAAGACTGTTCTGGAGTGACTTTACATCTGACTAATCAAAAGTAAGTATCTTTCATGTAGTTTCTTAAATATTTTCTCCAATTCTTTTGCAAGGATTAATATGAACTTTAACAAAATAAAATTCTAGTGATAGTTCAGGTACATCCTTTAACAAGACAGATTATTTAAAGTGACTTGATAATATAATTCTAAAATTGTAGAAAGGCAATTTTGAATAAAGTATATTGTCTTTTCCATCTTGAAAAATAAATATTTGACTTTTAATATGTAGCCAAAGTAAATATTCTTTGGAAAGGATTACCAATTACTACTTTTTTATCTTTAGCTTTCAGTGAAAAAGGTTATTTAGCACAAATCTAGTTTTACTACTCATTGCTGCTTGATTATGAATTGTTCTTTAATCCCAGTTTCTTTAATGATATAACATGGCCAAATAGCTGTTTTCTTTTAAAACAAACAGCTAGCCATACAGATTGGGTAGATTCAGTTAAAGTTGCTTTGTTATTAGTAGAGTAAAAATATAGTAAGTCATAAATCAGGGCAATATATGTAAATTTGATATGGGGTTCTTCTTTTTCTTTTAAAGACAGCCTCTGATTGCTGGCATGTATCTTATGATGTCCATGGATACTGTTATACCGCCTGGAGAAAAAGGTGAATAAATACGTCCACCCAGCTGTCCCTCAGTCTTTGCAAACTTTTCAGTGGAAACAGTATAACACTTACTGGTGTGGACTTTTTATACTAAAAGCTTTATTAGAAGAATATTAGAACAAGTTACGATACTAGTTTCTTTGATTATCATATCAGAACATGAACATTGCAATTTAAGAAAAAGTATCAAATTGTGATAATTACTGATTTCTAAATGCATTTTATTATTATTACATAGGGACTACAGGGTTGAAAAAAGGGAAAATATTCCTTTAATCAGTACTTTTTCCAATTTTCATTTTTTTTTTAATGATGGGAATATACATAAGTACGGACTTGTAATCAGACATAAAGGGAGCTGCATTACTAAAATTCTAATGCTTTAGGTATTTATTTTAGTTTTAAGTCATCATACACATACACATTTACAGAGAAATTAGTGAGCCTCCGAAGTATTTCTGCATAATCAAGGAACAAATCATACAGTGTACAATATACTATCTTTAATTTCTCTTAATTATTATCCAAGTTTCACAATAGACTATAACTTCCAGTTAATATGGCTCAGCTTCAGGGTTCTCTTGTCTCATTGGCTGCAAGCAAAAGACTGAAGACTTTCACTTCCATGGTTAAGTAGCCTTACCATAGACCCCATATTTGAAATTGTACTTAATATTTACAGTGATATTCTGAATCAATTCAGTTTCATGGGTTTTAGACTTCTCTTCCTTATACTGGGCATTCCCAGATTTGTTGAACTCTCCAGCCTCTCTCCCATTCCTATCCCACATTTCCTAATCTTGGACTCATATTTCTAAAATACTGAGGATTTTTAAAACCTCAAAACAGCATACTTTGCTAAGAAATATCTGTTTAACATTTATCTGCAAATAGAATCCTCCCTCCCCCAAACCCGCTGATATAATTCCATGCACTTGTGGATTGATTGATTGATTGACTCTGCATGGTAAGAACAGTATTATGCATATGAATATATGAATACATGCTTCTTCAGTTAATCAAGCACTATAGCCATTAATGGCAAAGCATGAATGAAACACCATGCAAAGATATTTGTGGATATATGCAAGAAAAATTTCTGCCCACAGCCCTGCTGGAACTAGTATATTGCCAAATATTTCATTTAACTTTGCAACCATAGTTCTCATTGTCTTCAATGTGTAAGCATAATTTTTAATGTCCTTCATATCTGTTTTCTAACAGTGGTGAATGCAGATATTGCGTGCCATTACAAAATGTATCCAATGCATCCATTTGCTTATAGAGTGCACACCCATCACTTAGGTAAGTCTTTACATTAATTGATAATTTTCTTTCCTTGGTAGTTTATGTCTAATTCTTAAAGCCACTTTTGGACATCCTGAGTGAGATAGTAATACCTACTGAATGTTATGAGATGGAATTGGATTGTTATTATTAACTGTAATGTAAATTATTCTATAATATCTACACTACACACACACACACGGACATACACACATAGTGTATCACACATGCATATTAATTTTACTTAAAACTGAAAAATGTTAGGGCAGGAATCCTCTTAAATGCATCTGCTAACTATCTGGTCCAGATTGATAGATATTCATATTACTTAGTATACAGTTTCTGTATCTGGGCTGCAGAAATCCAGATAAACACTAAATAGTAGTAAAGCGATATGATGATCCACATTTAATGACTAAACATTCAGTGCTCATTCAGATTTTTGATGATGTTTAAGAAGTGCTACATATAGTCAATCATCAAAGTTCCAGCTGTTGTGCACTCCTGTGGTTTTATGATCATAGTCTAGGCCAGAGGTAGGCAATCTTGGCTCTTTTATGACTCGTGGACTTGAACTCCAGGAGTCATAAAAGAGCCAAGGTTGCCTACTCTTGATCTAGGCGCTTTATAACCAGAGGGGATTTCTGACTGTCACTGCATTCCACAGTCACATGACCATAATTTGGGACCTTCTCTGCCAACTTTCTGCTAGCAAAGTGTGTGGGGAAGCCAGTCCTGATCACTGTCAGTTGTTAAGCGAAGATTTCACTTAACAACTCACAGTGATTTGCTTAACAATGGTAACTGGGGATTGCCAGAACTGCCATCACTAAGCTTTATGACCACACCACTTAATGATAGATATTTCACTCCCAATTACTGTCATTAAGTGAGGAGTAGCTGTGCAGAAAATCCTTACTATATGCATTTACTGGTTGTTTGGTTATTTGCACCAGATACAATTGTCCTAACTGAGGGAAGCTAATGGTATATGAAGCCAGTGAGGTAGTACTTTTATTAGAGTCAGCCACAAAAATCACTATATAATGATTTCATTGTTTTGTTACACTTAAACTAACCCTAAGTGGGCTGGTCCAGAATTTTTCCATGAATGCAGTTCTGCCAGTATAAGTTTTAGACAGATGGTACAAATGCCAATTTAACTCTTTTAGAATTTTATTACAGTGATTAGGTGATTCAAAATATTGATAGTACAGATTTTTTGAAGACAGGTTGTCAGAAATAATTGTAACATAAAAGTATAAACAACTACTATATAATTGATGTATAATAATACAAATTTTATCCAATTAATTACGATAGCTTTTTATAAGTTAATCTATTAAATGTTATCATATTATAAAATCTTACGCACTGCAATATGAATATAAGTATGTGGGGATGATCTGTGCATTTCTAAGGAGGAAAACATAGAGAGAAAAATCAATGATCCAAACCTTTAGCATTGTCATATGGTTTAAATGGTGAACTTGTAAAGTATTTTTTGTTATTTCTGCATATTTATTTTGCTAAAAAGTGAAATGGTTTAAATCCATAGAAGGTTTAAATCCATAAAATGTGTTTATTTACAAAATAAATAATTTTTGTTGCAGGAAAAGTAGTAAGTGGGTATCGAGTTAGAGATGGTCAATGGACACCGATTGGCCACCAAAGTCCTCAACTGCCACAGGTATGTTTACTTGCATTTTAAAGCTATCTTGAGTTAATGTGCTTCACTGTGAAAGGATAATTATAGTACTCTGTTTTCTTAAAATTTAATGGACAGGTGAATAGTTAGAATATAAAAGTAAACAGGAGAATCATCATGATAGAATGATTAAAATGTTGGAAAAGGAATGGGGAAAATAAGGTTCTATACTCAGTTTTGAAAGGTCACTAGAAGACTTTGAAATGGCCCTCCTTTCTCAGCCCTTTCCATCTCACAGAAATGTTGTTGTGGCAAGAAAATATGTTTTGTTACTATAATAGGTAGTTTTTTGGATTCAAAGAAGATATGCTGCTGTAAATTCATTTGTGAACACTGAGGTGGCTCTGCTGTCCCAGGCTGAAAGCAGTTTTTGGTGGTGCCTGGCTTTGAAGCTACTCCAGGCTTCATAGCATAAGGCTTGCCAGAGGATTGTGTCAGCAGCCGCAGCTTCTAGTTCCTGTCACAGTAGTGCCAGGTTTCCTTCATAGCATCTTTGTAGCACTTGTATGGATGACCTCAAAGTCTCTTCAATCTCCAGTCCACCATAGAACAACTGGTGAGGCATGCCATAGTTGTCCATTCCAGTGATGTGTCCCACCCACCATCACATTGGGTCTCTGATAATCAGGGAATCAGTGCTGGTGAACTCCATGCAATTCAAGACCTCCAGGTTGGAGACATGATCATGCCAACAGATGCCAAGAGAAGAATGTGAAATTTGTCATGTGTCATAAGTAGTGTCCAGAACTCACATCCACATGTGAGAGAAAGGGTGACCACAGCTCTGAAGACTTTCAGCTTTGTGGAGATGCAGACATTGGCCTTGTTGATCCCAGAGTCAATTTCTTTGTCCAAGGACTTTGCCTAAAGACAAAATTAAATATAAGCACATTACCCAATAAAAATACTTTATTATTACTAATGTCACTAAATCAGTAGTTGCAGATTAAACCTAAAAAAATTAAAATGGCACATTAGATAATAGTTTGAATTGATTTTAACCTTATATAAATGATGGACAAAAATACTGTCACAGGCAGCCATTAATATCCATTAATAATTTCTCAAGTGTTTTAGCTGACCTTTTATCTTACATCAGGCTCCAAGATAAGGGAAAATGGATGAGCATCACTGAAGAAAAATAGAGACCAAACGCTAGAGGATTTTTTTCTTTTCATACTACGAATGTCTGTATCTCTCATTCTGCTTCTCTTACTTCCATTTTTGCAGAGGGTATATGAGTAAGCTACCCAATATGCAATGTAAGAGACATTGCAGTATTTCCATTTTTTCTGTTATTTGTGTAGCCAAATTTTGAGCTAGAAAGACTGTTTTTTGTCACTTTACTCAGAAATAAGCACCACAGTGAGAGAAATTTTCAATTATAGGATATTTATTTATTTATTTATTTATTTTATTAGACTTATATGCCGCCCTTCTCCCAACAGGACTCAGGGCGGCTCACAGCATATTAAAACGATACAAATACTATCCCCAATAAAAACCAATTAAAAACAAATATTTACCGCTGTGTTACCATTAAAATTCTAATTAAAATTGTCCCTATTTAAAATTCTCCCTAGGCCAGACCCGCTTGCTGAAAAAGCCATGTCTTGAGGGCGCGGCGAAAAGATAGGAGATCCGGAATCGTCCGGATCTCGGGGGGGTAGTTCGTTCCAGAGGGTGGGGGCACCCACAGAGAAGGCCCTCCCCCTGGGGGTCGCCAGCCGACACTGCTTGGCCGACGGCACCCTGAGGAGGCCCGCTCTGTGGGAGCGTACTGGTCTGTGAGAGGAAATCTGTGGCAGAAGGCGGTCTCGGAGATATCCAGGTCCGATGCCAT
>NW_015386695.1:449790-464730 GCF_001527695.2 Protobothrops mucrosquamatus
TGCTGTGTCCCGGCCTGAAGCCCGACTGGTATGGGTCTAGATAGTCTGTTTCATCCAGGTGCCGAGGGAATTGCTGCGCAACCACACTCTCAACAACCTTCGCCGCAAAGCGAAGGTTGGAGACCGGGCGATAATTGGCCAACTCGTCTGGGTCCAGGGAAGGCTTCTTGAGGAGGGGCCTCACCACGGCCTCCTTTAGTACTATGAAGTACTCTAATGCAGGTAAAAATAGAGAGCTTGTTTAATACATATACACATCAAACACACACGGACACTTAATGTATATTTAATATACACATAAAAATGGTGGAATACAGTGACTAATATGCAGTCAGATATCTTTAATATTGTAGTTGATACTAAATGATATATATCACTATACAGTTAAGTATAAACCATGTAGTACATTTTGGTATTAAATTTATTTCATCGGATTCTTTTACTATGTCTATTTTTGGCAAACAGAAAGAAATGGGGACAGCATTCAGCCACACTGTTGAAAACAGGTCATAATATCCCTTCCATTTACTGTCACAGAATTACATAAAACTTTGTCAGTAACATTCTAATAATTTCAATTTATATAATTTAATGCCATATATATTGTATAATTAACCAATACAGATGGAGAATGTCCTAACCTGTTAATCAGGTATTTTTTTAAGGTAAATAACCTGGAGGCATAATTTCTTTTCTCTCCTGTTTTTATAAAGAGTAGTTTCTTTTCTGTTTTCTATCTCAAAGGAAGAATTTGTGTGTTTTAAAGTGTTTGCATGCTGTGCGTTATAGATCATTTGACACAGTAAAGAACATACCCAGTGAGTCTCTGACTTGCCAATAAGTCAGGTTTACAAAATTCAACCAACATCAGTGCTACTACAGTACCCAACATGATTCCTTTTACAGGATCTTATGAAAGTGGCAGAAAAGCAGAATTTCCATCTTTAGGCAAGCTTCAAATAATAATTTTTGATTAATAAAGAAAGAGAATTAAGTTTATTTCATGATATAAAATAATAAATTATTTTCATCCATAAAAAAGAAAATGTTTAAATTGTATACCAAAGCAGCCCAAAATATGAAATACAAAACACATTCCGATGATACATTTTATACATTTCTAATGGTTAATAAAGATAATAGAGGAAAGACAATTTTCTAACAGCTTGACATTATTATTCCTATTGTTTCATTTCTCAGGCATTTTATCCTGTGGAAAATCCTGTAGAAGTCAAGTATGGTGATATTCTGGCCGCAAGATGCGTCTTTACTGGTGAAGGCAGATCCTCAGAAACTTATATAGGGTGTGTTTGTGTTAGTATTTGTATTAAGTTAGTGTTTATATAAAAGTCTGAGAATCAAAAATGGTTATTCCATGCAGAATATCTTAGCTGTTAATGTTTCCTGTTTTGCCAGTGAAAACAGATAAGGGTATTGATGCTACAAGTGAAGACTCCCCAAAGATTTTTTTTTTCACCTTCCCATTAATCAGATCATTGTTGTGACTAATAATGTAACTGACAAATCTGGAATCATCAGTTTTGGGATTAGTGAGTAGTATTGTGAAAATGTATTCCATTTGTATCAAAGCTATCAAGAGACTGGCCAAATTTCAGTTGGCTGAGAAAAGCAAGACAAGAAAGCCCAAGTGTTTAAATCCTGGAGAGTAGACATAATATGGTCAGAATTCCTTATTGTACTATGACAGTCAACTGTTGTGTTACAGGATTTAGTCTTTTTCCAATAAAGACTCTCATCTAGCTGAGGTTTCTGAGAATCGTCTGCCAAGATTAGCCAAGTAATGAATAAGGGGTTGTAGGTCTGCAGAGTCAGCATTTGCTGCTGAGCCCTCTGAAGCCTGACAGATTTGATCTAGTACACACAGTATATGTGTGAAGCCCTTACAATGACATCTATTCTGCAACTTAGTAGAATCAGCTAGGATCAATTAGTGTATATCATGTTACATATCCCAATGAAATTTAGATGTATAAATGATCATTTTTAAAGGCATTATATGCTACCATTCATAGTGATTATAGAAAATTAGTTCATTTTCAAGGAATAAAGAATTAATTTGTTCTAGTGGTGAACATGTGGCATGATGAAGATGCTGTTTCTAAAATACAGTACCTGTTCCTTGTTCATAGAATTAATACAATATGGCACAAAAATGATCACCTTCATCTCCAAATTCACCAACTATAAAGCTTGTAGGGTAGGGCAGAGCAGAGCAAAGTAAAGTAGAGAGTTCTTGCTTGAGTACCTTATTAAAACCATATAAGAGCTTTTTTTACTCAAATTATATGGTATGTATAGAATCCGGTTCTATATAGACCGCAATTGAGACTGGCAACTCCATTGATAAACAAGATGGTTAAGTGAAAAATCACATGAACCCACCCTTCATACAATGTCCATTCCACTATGGTCTTCAAGCAAATTAGCACTGAGACAACTTTGGTTGTGCTTATTTTTGACTAGTTATGGACTCTGGATGTGAGTACTCATCCATCTTAGCCCTCCATGATCTCTTATCAATCTTTGATACTTCACAGTAAATTTCTAGAAGCAATTCAAGGTGCTGGTTATCACTTATAAAGCCTTTTAAGAGGGTCCTGTTGGGATGTCTTTTAATGGCTGTTTTTAGTGTGGGCTGTTTTGTTTGGGCATGTTTTTGTTTAAACTTAATACTAGATTTTATATGCTCTCTGCTGGGGAGGATGGCAAAATGAAATGAAATGACAGTCAGATAGGGTAGGTAGGCACTCTGTTCCCTTAAATGCTGTCTGGTGAAGTGTACCTTCTCCATAACTGACTCTGCCCTTCAGATCAGCTTCCTCCCTGAGATCCCAAGTCATCTTGGCTATCCATAAAACTATAAAGACCTGGTCTTCCAAGCATTGAGCTAAGATGGAAGTGGAATCCAGTGGATGCATGGAGAAGTGGTGACCTGTGGGTACTGTGTCAGGCACAACAACATGATATTTTACGCAGAGTAGTTTCTTTATTGTCATTCAGCTATAGAAGGAATCTGCAGGAGTAAAACACAATCTACATAACTATCAAATATATCCTGCGAACACTTAAGGAGGGTCCACTCTGTACCTCTTCCTACATAGCAAAGATTCTGGAACTAAGAGCAAACTAAGATTTGCTCTTAGTTCCTCCTGAAAGACTTCTTCCCACTAGCGACTCTATACCAGATTCTACCACACACCGTGAGATACATTTTTGTTGATGATATTTTTTGTTTATTATTACATTTTATTGTCAGGCTCTGAGTTTCCAGGGTTTTTATATATAAATGGATGGTCAAACAAATCTTTTAAATAAATAGACATAAAAAAAAGAGTTATTTGCAGGACTCCTCCCGCTCTCTTGGTATCTATCCATCCCATATACTTTAGTAAGGACAACATACCCAAGTCTTTTCAATGACAAAACGCCACTTTATGAGACCTTGGAGGCAAGTTTGTAGCCCCTGCAATTTGCTTCCAAATATATAGTTGGTCCTGACCTTGCATGTCTTTAGAAGGGTAGTCAAATCCTGGCTCTTTCTCCAGGTCTTTGGTCTTGATGAGTAGTTGTTGGATGTTTAGTAATGATTTTGTGGTATGAGTTGACTTTTAATGTATTGTGTTTGTTTCTTTGGGATTTGTATTTGTATTTGACTTTGGTACACTGCCCAGTCTCTTTGTTTAAGCTGGGTAGAAAAAAAGCAAACAAACTGCAAACAATAGATAAATACAGCACTAGTGTGAAATAAAATGGGACCCATTGACAGATAGAGAAGGTAAAAATCCTTCTACAATGATACCTAAGAAGCTGAAACAGTTACCTAAACAATAATTCAATCAGACTCAATATTTTGCAACTGTTCTGCATCCATCAGTAATTCTTAGAAAAAAATTGGGAGAAACCGTATTTGAATGGCAGGGCTTGTCATGTCCAGCTCTTCTTTTGCCATCTGTTCTCAACAATTGACACACGGTTTCTGAAAAGTTACTTTCAAAAAATAATTCCCCATTCATATTTGTAGAGCAAACGATTCTACAAAAGATTCCCCATTCATATTTGTAGAGCAAACAAGTGTCTAATTGCTCATTGTTTTTCAACAAATAAAAAAGGAAACCAGTTTTGTCTGCCACTGATATCTTGTTTCTCATTAATAACTAAAGTTATAACAAATAACCTACTTCTTTATCTGCCAAGGAAAACAAATGTGCTATGTTAAAAAATATTGACAATGTTTGGATATTGTTAATACATGTAGGAAAGTTAGTTTTATTTCTCAATTACACTTCAGTGTTTTATTTATGTTTTAAAGAGGTGGCAGATTTCTGACAGCTATCTAAATCAACTGGAAGGAGAGGAAATGAATTTTAAAAGGAGGAGGCTAACACTAATCTTGCTGAGGCAAAGCAGCTTTCTGGAATGGTTCCATATTTTAAAAAGACTGGATACCAATTCTCTTTTGGGAAGGTCTCATTCGCTTCCTAACAGATGTCATTATTGTTGCTATGGTAAATAAATGAATGCTGCATGATGCCACAGGATAAGAGTAAGCACCGATGTCTTTGGAAGCTGCAGAGAGTCCACCCCCACATCATTTTATAAGTGTAGGCTGACTGATTTGATTGTGAAAATTAATTGATGGGAGAGAAAGACAAAGCTTTTCACTTGTCTTCATTCCCCCTTCTATATCTTTCTGTGTTTCACACATCTTTTCTTTCCATTTAGCCTTCTTAACAAAATGATTTCAAAATGAATGTATTATCAGTATAAACCTCTTGAAGCAACTGTTAGATGTTCTGTATGCAGGAATATTTTTTTTATTTCTGAAGAAAGATGTTTAAATATTCTATTAATTCTTGTTTAAGAAGCAGGGTTCCTGGTGAAACAAATTATAGGATCTTTTTCAGTTTGAGTTCAGGCCTGGGCACAGAATAAAAATAGTACTAGCTGTTCTAGTGGATAATATTTTCAGGATCTAGCAATCATTTTAGACCTCTTTGTGGATTTCAATATTTCAACCGTGGTACTGGATCGCCTATGGGGATTGAAGGTTGGAGATATCTTTTGTAGTGGTTACACTCTACCTTAGTTTGTATTAATTGATTAGTGGCATCAAGTTAATGTTGGCTCCTAGCAACCACAAAGATAGATTTTGTCCCTAATCTGGTCCTTCAGATCTTCCAACAGGGCCACCATTGGTAACTGAGTTCAGCTAGGAAGCTGCTGGTCATCTTGTTCTTTCTCCTTTCATCTTTCCCAGTATTAGAACCTTCTCTAAGAAGCCACATCTTTGTATACTATGTCCAGTGTAGTATAATTTGAGTTTGTCATTAAATCTTTAAGTGAGAGCTCTGGGTTGAGTCATCTGGTGATTCATTGGTTTGTTTTCTTGACTGTCTATAGTATTCTCAGAAATATTTTCCAATATCAAAGTTCAAAAGAGTCCATTTTCTTCTTATCTTCCTTCTTCAAAGTTACCTAGCCTAGTAGACACTTCTAATCAGCAGTGATAGATAAGGAACAGTTATACGAATGGGTAAATATTCAGCTTTGTCCCCATTGCTTTTCAACCACTATATACATCTGCTGGGAGAGATCATCACTAGTTTGTACAAGATATAATTGTACACTATTTCATCACTCCAGAGTGAAGTAGCATACAATTATACCCAGGGTGACGCTGGGATAGAGGTGCTATGGGTATCTAAGCCTAATATCTGGAACTTAATGTGGGACTCAAGAGGTAGAAACAAGCTTCAACTCAATCCCAGTAAGATAGAGTTAATGTTTGTTCACAAACATTCTAGTTTCACAATTATTATACAAGGTCGCTGACATTGTATATTTAGACTTTCCAGAAGCTTTTCATAAATTTCCTCATCAAAGACTTGGGGCAGCTGAGCAATCAGTAACAGATTGAACAAAAGAAAATAAAGAATAGGAATAAAATGGCAGTTTTCACAGTGGAAAGAGATAAGAAGTTAAGCATCAATACATCTGTTTCAGGCCTAGTGCTATTTAATATGTTGATATAGAAATCAATCTAGTCTACCCTATGAGGTGGCAAAATTTTATTTCTTTGTTTAATTAATTCAATTTATATAGTTTACAACTCTCGGTTTTTGATTCTGAGGAGATAAAAATTATTTAAGGAGTGAAGAAACAAATAGACTATGAATCGCTTCTCTCTAGACTTGTTGACTAGGACGTTAAAAGAAAGTACAATTCAACATCAGGAAGTACAAAGTGAGCCTTATTAGGGCTAGGAATTCATATTCCTGTAATCAAATAATGATTGAATTGCTAGTGGTTAACCAAGAAAAAAATATTGGAGTAAATGAAATCATTTACACAATGTGCAGAATTTGTAAAGAAGACAACTTCCTTGATAAAGGTCAGTAGGAAATAGATAATAAGTCAGCTAATATTTTAACATCCCTATGAAATGTTACCCCACATCTAGTATCTGAGTACAGTTCTTGTTATCATGTCTCAAGAAAAGATACCATGGGGCTGAAAAACATATACAAGAGGACAACAGAAAAGTCAGTTGATCAGAAGGTATGAATACTTTCCATGTAAGCATAGCAAGCAATAATTTGGGCTGTTTACATTGGCAAAAAATGCTTAGAAATGTTTCAGATTTATAGAATTATGGATGGTAAATTGAGCAAAGAACATGTTTCTCCATCACTGACAAGAATTAGAAATTACCTAATGACTAATAGAAAAATTAAAATTGATAAGAAAAGTTTCTTCATTGGCATCTAATCAACTTAGCGGTATTGGCGGAAAAGGAGATTAGAGAATTTTCTACTAGCCCTGATTACTGAGTGTTGGCTCCAAATACAGATGCAATTTGGCTTCACATATTAGATACCCAGAAGCAACAATGGGAAAGAACAGCTGCCTGGATTTCTTATTTGTGGACTTCTAGATGCATCTGGGGTGCACTGTTTGAAACAGAATGCTAGATAGATAGTTTAGGCATAATCCAATCAGGCTGTTCTCATATTCTTATGTTCTCCATAAAGTTGTTGCAAGAGCAACAACTCTGGATGGTCTTTTTCCAGCTGAGATTTATATACTAATTTTTGCTCAGTTTGGACCAAGATAGTCTAGCAATGCTCTTATTACTTACTCACTTAGATTACTGTAACACTTTCCACATGAGACTATTTTGGAAGCTATAGTTAGTACAAAATAAGGCAACTAAGGTGATTAGTGAGTGAGTGCTGCTGTGTAAATATTATATCTATTATCTGGCTGCTGTATGGATTATCTCAAGTTCCTATTTAAGATTATGGATTTGACTAATATAGCCCTATATGGCTTGGTGTTCCTTAAGGACTGTCTTTTCTAGATGGAATTTGCTATGTCTGGACAGGCAGAGGAATAATGCTCATGTATGTCTCTGTATAAATAGCAAACAACGCAGATCCTATGTAATCTTTTTTTTGTCTGTCCCCATATTGCAGAATCCCTTGTTCCCAGAGGTGCACTTGGCATCCTCTCTACTGGCTTTCTGCAAGCTATATCTAGTGCAGACAAGTTTGTTGGAGCTGTCATTTGTGGATTAGTGGTTGACTATTACTTGGGTGGGCACTGATTTCTATTTGTCTTGAATTTCATTTAGCTTTTATATTTAATATTTTGTGTAAACTGTTAGGAGTATGTTTTGAGTTGGGTGGCATAGAAATACTTGTAATGAATAAATAAATGGATTTGTCATGTTGAAAACACTGGTACTGTATTCATTAATTTTCTTTTGCATTAATTCTTTAAAAGAAAAGGAAAAAAGCTTGCAATCTAAGCTTGAGGGAAAATTGCAGCATCACTATTATAGCATCACTTAATCTAAATAAAAGATGCTACAATTAGTGTCCCATAATAACATAATGAAACTTTTTTTTTAAACTTGGATCTATACTTTGTGGCCTTGCAGAACAAGGGAGAGGCAATACAATGAATCTGGCATGCATTAAATAGAAGAGCCCTAAATTAAAAGAGTAAATTATTAATGATTTTGTAAATGGAATATATCATCGGGATGGGTGGTAGGACAGTGGGGGAGAATTCTGAAGGAAAGAATAAATAGTTTATACTGTTGCATTCCATATAAGTGATCTTGATTGAAATCTGCACTGCTGGATGCATTTTGATGGAAGCTTGTGAAATATATTTACAAAAATAAAACAGAAATGAGTTGTATCGAAGCCACAATTAAGCAGACACCGACTTAATAGGATTGAGAGACAACTAAGAACCTGGCAGTGGAAAAAAGTTTGCTTTGAAGGCTGAAAGTGCTAGGAATTTCTACTAAGGTCTAATCTACTTCATAAAACTATGTAAAACAATGTTCTTAATAAATGCTAAGCAAACAGTTGAGATAATAGCTTTTATTTCAAGAGCTCCATGCATGTTTAATGTGAAATATTTTTAAAGAACAGTGCTGTCTAACTTAGTAATTGGAAGGAGATGTCCTTCCCTCTTCTACATTTTATATTAAACTTTACAAGTATGTTGCTTCTCTAGCTAAAATTTATATTTTGTCTTTTCTCTCTATCGTATTGTGATGAAGGGGCACAGCCAGGGATGAAATGTGCAATTTCTACATTATGTATTACATGGAAGCCAAATATGCAGTTTCATCCATGACCTGTACACAGAACATTAAGCCAGAGATATTCAAAAGCATACCTCAAGAAGCAAATATTCCTATTCCAGTCAAGCCTGATATGATTATGATGGCCCATGGACATAATGAAGGTAAAAATATTTATTCCTTTGCTAATACCACTATGGGAAAGAATGATATGGCTGAGTATATAGAATATTTGTGAGGAAGTCAACCAAGGTAATTGAGGTATCTCTGTAAACATGCCAAAAGTTAGATATGCAGCCAAAAAAAAATGTGCAAAAAAAAATCCAACACAGCCCTGCAGGTGGTCAAAGTACATTCAGCTGGTAGGGAATTATGAAGTATTTAATAGTTTAAGAGTTAATTGTCATATTACTTTGCTCTAAATCTTACTATTTGCCAAATAAATAAATATTAACAAATGGACCAGATTCAAAACAAAATCTGTTATTAGAATAGGTCTAATTCTATGTGAAATTAAAAATAGTGTTAATGTTTATTGACTGAGTTTTAATTCTGTTCCTTTATCTTTTTCTTATCTATTGTGTTAACTTTCTTTGTTATCCAGATTGGATGAAAAAGTGAAATAAAAATTAAAAATAATGCAGAGATTTAATTTAAATGAAACTATTCTGTTTTACTAGTAAATGCACTTGAATGTGTAGATAAGATATAGTTTAATCTTATGGAAATCAAGCTGCTTGATTATCGCATATCCAGTGTTTCTCTTTCCCCTTTCTTCTGGGTTAAACATAAACATAAACTCAAAAAAAGCAATCCTCTGACTTAAACTAACTGTAATTTGTTATATTGAAACTGTGTCAAACTACAATTTTATGATACTATGGTACTGAGGATTGAAAGATACTTTTTAAACTAGGTCTATTTAAATAAATCATAGTTTTAAGGGACTAAAATAAAGATTAAATAACCAATAGGTTAATAGGACATGGATGTTTCCAATCTCTTCATAGCCTTTCCAGAAGAGAAATTATTACAGTAATGCTCTATCTGAATTGAGATAATGCTTTCTAGCGTCATGTGATATATCAGGATGGAGTATACCAACAATGACTACATTTCCATACTCCAAACAATTTCATATCATTTGGTTATAAAATTAATCAAAATATGTTCCAGATCATTCCAGATCATTGACAATATTGCACTAATCTCTTGAGATAGTAAAACATTTTATAAGCTGAAAGAATTTTTCTAATTTTTATATCCAATGAGCAAATCTCTATTGGAATATTTATAAATGTTAGAAATTGTCTCTTGGTTTGTTCCAGTTTATTTCTGTGAGAAAATATTCCTTGATTAGTATATCTGCCCTTCCTATAGTAACTTATTTGACAAGAATTTGATACATTGCAGGGTTCTTTCAATTGAAGAACCATTGTGAACCATATATGATTATCTGTGACTCATTAAAGAATAAGTGGCTTAATAACTTATGGACAGAAATGATCTAAGTTACAGATAATTATAAATCAATTATAGATAATATATTTTAGTTAATTAAATTTTATCCCCAAATGTAATGATTCTCTTCCCAAAAATAATACTTTGTTTCTTCATGGCATTCAACCTAAATTTAGGTGCATATGGCTTAGCCGGAAGAAGCAGAATTCCTTATTTTTCCTCCCTATAGTGACATCTCTAGAAATCCCAAATTGTATGACTACGGTCAAGAAATGGTTGAACTGTGTAGGCTCTTATCTAAATAGAAAGAGAAGGCTCCCTGTAAAACCGGTATGCATACCTTCATTTTATAAGGGTCCTGTTAGACTACAAAATTCCAAGCAATCACTATGCTGCAACAAACTCAACTATTGTTCCTGTCTAGTGGTCTTAGCTCAAATCTGGTGGGCCTAATCTTTTGCCAGTATCCTTTCAGGCAAGCTCTTGCCTTTTGTGATTATATCTAGATTCAACTCATGGTGATTGAATATCTATATAAATGTGATTGGATAGAGGAATAAGAATTTCGGTGAATTTCTCTAGTAATTTATGTCCTATTTGTAATATGAAATTCCTTGATGAAATATTTTTTATTTTCTTTTTTAGAAATCAAAAATGAAAACATGGGTACTGTAATACAACAGCCAAAAAGAGAAGAGGAGGAGGTTTTAGATCAAGGTATATATTATACTTATCCCTTTAAATGCGTATTTTATAATTCTAGTTAAAACTGTTATAGTGTTATAAACATAGTTGAAGCTTTTTTTTTGCTAACACATAAAGCTATCCTTGCCACTCTTTTGTAGTGCCCCAAATATTTTAAGAAAAAGCAGTTATTACCAACCTCTAATTTTGCAAATGCCTCCTTTAGCAGAACCTAATTTGATTTTTCAAAATTAATTTATTTAATTGATTTGTATAATTATAATCTTATTTGTCTGTATACACCACAAAAATATTATTAGATTTTACTATATTCCAAATTGAATTAACACTTAATTTGTAGCTTTTAGTTACAAAAGTACAGAAAAATAATCCATATATATTTTGTAAGCAGTACATTTTGACACTGATATTTCTAATATAACAATTTTAGTATGTTTGCCTTAATGTGGAACAGCTTGGAAAGAAACTCAAAATCTGCACAAAATAAGTATATTTGTGTATTTTAATATTTCATATTAATATTAATTTTATTTCAGTGTAACTGTATAAAATAAGTTTAATTGCATGTTTTTCAAGGCTTATATTAAACAAATTGAACATTAATATCTATAGGGTTTTATTAAAGTGTTCTTTGAGGACATGATTTATTGTGGTTCACTGTAGGCCAAAGAATGGCTAATAGAAGTAATGGAATTTATATATTATTTACTTATAAAAATATAGCTATAGGTTCTTTATCTATATAGCATATATAATGTTACACGTGTATACATAATCAGGTATCAATCAATATGCAAAGGGAAATTACCTAGCTTGTATTTTCTCAATCAGTACCTTAAATGTGTTTGCAAATGTTATTTTGTGAAGGTGTTTACCTCTCTTATCTATGGGAACTTTGCTTGTAAAATGTGTCTATTAAATGAAATCATATAAAATATGTGTATTAGGAAAAAGCACCAGCAACTAATAATTAATTTTTATGCTTTATTTATTCATCTGTGAAATGTTTCAGTAGAAAAAGATTGACCAAATTATTCTGATGAAGTTTTTGCTACCCATTTTCTTTATATTGGTAATTCAATGATTAATTGTCCATTTGCATATTTCAGCAACCTAGATTGCTGGTCACCCTTGTCCAGAGATCATCAGGGATAGTTAGCAGATAAGTGTTACTGTCTTTAAACTGAAAAACTTATACAGTTAGTCCTCAACTTACAAAAGTTCATTTAGTGACCTTTCAAAGTTACAATGGGACTGAAAAAAGTGACATGTCCATTTTTCACACTTACGACCTTTGTAGCAGCCCTATATCATGTGATCAAAATTCACATACTTGGCAATTGGTTCATACTTCTGACCATCACTGTGTCCCAAGGTCATGTGATTACCTTTTGAAACCTTTTGACAAGCAAAATCTATGGGGAAGCCAGATTCACTTAACAACTGTGTTATTAACTTATCAACTGCATTGATTTAATTCACAACTGTGGCAAGAAAAGTTGTAAAATGGGGCAAAGCTCCCTTAACAAATGTCTCATTTAACAACAGAAATTTTGGTCAATTGTCATAAGTTGAGGACTAACTATACTTCATTGCCCTGATATTCCTCTTTGTCATAATTCTATGCTATTTAAATTGCTATAAATAAGAAAACAAAATGCTACTTTTGTAGGTAGATATTTCAATAAGTTGGTATTTCTATCTAATGTTTTTGGTTTTCAGTGAATGTCCATTTGTATAGAATTTTGAAATGTTTAACTCTCTTAGCAGTTGTGTTACTGCTAAAGGGGCTAATAAAAAATGGAAAAGTACATTTCTATTCAAGGCAAAGTTGAACTAAAGGGGAAAAAACATCTCCCATAGATAAAAAGGGAAATCAGAGTGAAAGGTTATAAATTGACATAAAATTCCTGTACACTTTCCATGTTCCTTCTATATCAGCCAGGATTTTCAATGTCCACTGAAACCAACAATTTATATACTTTGCTCTGAGATACATGCATATGGTCTAGTTATGTATTTATATGCACATGGTTTATTTAATCGTTTAACATATTTATGTCCCACCTTTCATTCATAAACTCATGTTAGTGTGCACAGTCTTCCAGAGATCATTGGCAGTTAGCAGTGCATAAATTAATTTAAAAATTCCCCTCTCACCCCTATGAATGGTATGTGTTTTCCTCAATTTTGGATCCTCATGGTGATGACACATGTAGTGATGTCAATTGACAGCAACATCAAGATGAAGTATGACAAGTTAGAGATGTACCAGGACCTGAAGGAGGAACTAGAGAGGATGTGGGAAAATAAAGTCCAAAGTGGTCTCAGGTGGTAGGAGCACTTAGGACTGTGATTCTTGAGCTGTGTCTCCAACAGATCTCCCATCAGAGCTCTCTATCCAGAAAAGTGCAGTGTTAGGAACAGCTAAGATACTGTGTAGAGCCCTTAAACTCCAAGGCTGAGGGGGTTCAAGCTCATGCAGAACAGCAGTGCATCACCTTGGTATATTCCTCACTTGATGGCCACTTGTGTGAGCTATCTTGAGTTGATTTTCAGTGTTGTCTTTCACAATCCCATTGAGTTCTAGAGGAAGGTCCTTCACGTCATATTGACTTTGCATAGTGCCAAGACATAGGCTTCCTTATAATCAATCCAGACTACGTCCAGGTTGGTCTCAATGGTTTTTTTGCCTCTGCATCCTAAGCACCTCAGCCACCACAGCCTTTTAGAACTCACCTCACCTCGATAAATGTATGTTTATATATGTGTTGATCAAGTCAATCCCCAAAAAGAGCAGAGCCAAGAGGAAAAAATATATTAATTAATTATATGACTACTGATGAAAATTAAGTATTCGTAAAATTATCTAATCACTTACTTGTATATCACATATCATATCACTAACAATCACTTTTCACACACATAAGTACATAAAAATCCACAGATCCAGTCATCTTCATAAGTAAATAGAAGAACACAGTAATTCCCATAGGGAAAGAGAGGTGGAGTTCAATGGCTCTTCCTTCCAGGAACATATTTATATGAGGCTAAGGCTTATTCTCCTCCTTTTTTTCATCATATCCAGAGGGTGAAGACACTTCTTTCAGTTTTAAGGTCTCTAGTAACTAATGATCCTAATTTTCATGAATCTCTATTAGCTTGGACAGTCTTTAGGGAAGCTTTCTGAGATAAACAACGTCTATTCCAGAATTTTGCATCCTGGACAATCTCCAGATATGTATCAGCTCCTAGAATTCTCAGTTATGACCATGATTGCTGGAAATACTGTTCTACATGTACCTGCCAATGAGAGGAAGATAATATACACAGTTTTTTTTCCTCTTTGAAGGAATGGCAGTAGCTTCTTTTCTTCTCTGACAGCTCTTTCAAGCATGTTGTTCATTATTTGTGCTGCCTACCCATTTCCTCATTGTCATATGATAATATTCTATGTGCTGTATGCTCAGCAAAATACCAACCCCACTCCAAATCACAACAATTTGGGAGGACAGTCCTCCTTGACCTTTTGTATACTGTTGAAAGACTGTAGTTTGCAATATATAATAGAATGAAATATGGCATCAAAGCTGGGAGAGTAAATAGTCAGCTGTTTCTACAGATTATATTATAACTTAGCACTGAACTGGTACCGTATACCATGCATAGGCATTGAACACATGTGTGTTCTTATTCTCCACTGGCTTAGTATTACCCAACAGGCCTTTGTTTGCAAGATTTCCTGTAGATTTTAATGTGATATTCTGAAACATTTTTTGCTTGGGAATTCTTGCTTAATATAGCAGTTAATGTACTCTCAGTATGACATCTGATATTAATAGGAACATGTTGCATTAAAAAAAAAACATTAGAAAGTTTCTTCTGGGATTTTTCTTGTAAAAGCATCATTTAAGAAGATGCTACGTTATTATTTTATTCAATAAAAGTCTCTGTTTCTTAGATGTATATATGCCCCCAAGATGTTTATATGGCAACATATTCTTTAACTGTTATTGGCTAAGAAAGAATTCAAAATTCTTAAGACTGTATATGAGTTTTATAATTTTTTAATAATTGATATAAAGTATTTTTCCTGCTGAATTTTATTGCAATAGTTTTAGTTTTATATATAAACAAAAAATAAATAAAAC
>NW_015386696.1:0-3914 GCF_001527695.2 Protobothrops mucrosquamatus
TGTTTACACTCTTTGTCTAGACTAGTGGTTCTCAACCTGTGGTCTGAATTTACTTCAAACTATCCAGATAATCAAAAGATATGGAATCTATCTTGCAATGTATAACAAAGCTTATTCTAATGAATGTTAGTAATGATAGGGGATATAATTTGTTTGATTTATTTATCTGAATGTATATGGTGCCTATCTATCCAAGAAACTCAAACAATTATAAGGTTAATGATGTGAAAATGAAAGTCTACAATTAGTCTTTCCTTAACTATAGTAATTGGAACCAGAATTTCCATCACTAAATGGTGTGGTCATATACTATGACATCACATGAGTGCACCACTTAGCAACACCAGTTTTGCAGTCACTAGTTACCATTGTTAAGTGTATCACCATAAGTAAGTAAGCAAGGACTTCACAGGACCATGACTTTCAACTTTGTGCCTTCTTCCCTATTGACTTTACTTGTGGGAAGCTGGCAAGGAAGGTCAAAAATTATAATCACATGTCCACAGAATATTGCAAAAGTCAGAAAATTGAGCCAGTTGCGGAGCACTCCAATTACCACCACATGACTGCAGGAGTGCTGCAAATAGCTAAGATAGGTATCAATCATTCAATGCCATCGTAAGTTCAAACAGTCACTGAATGAGTGGTCATTATCCAAGGACCACCTGTGATTTTGTTTAAAAAAATGAGGAAAATGGGTTGGATCTCCTGCCTAAAAAGTATAAAATACCCCAAATGTCCTGTAAAATATGAACATTGCAAATGATTCCTATGATTTTGGTGACTTTATTTCAATACACAAACAATTTGTGATGGGTTTATAATGGAAAAGAATGTGCTTAGGAGAGAAGAGAAAAGATACCCCCCCAACAAACAAGTAAACAAACAGATAATTTCCTCAACCTTCCAGGATAGTGCTGGACATGTCTAGATTTCTCTTACTCTGGAAATAGGGCCATGCTGATGTAGAAAAAAAAATATAATATGGGATTAGCTGCACTAAAGAGATTCCCTTCATGTTAAAGAGGCTGGGTATCAACTTTATCCCAAAGCATAAGAGACAAATCAATGCACATTTTGAAATACTCCCTCACCTGAATTACTTTTTCACTGTTTTATGTGCATTCACCCAAGTATAAAAACATTGCCACAAAATAAATGTCTAAGTTGTCTTTCCCATTTCCTGAGCCCTGAGAGTTGATGCTAAGTTTATGGTGCATAGTCAAAAGAATATAGCTTTCCGAAAAGACGTTGAGAACAGAGCATGCTTTCTTCAAAGTAAAAAGCAGAAACTAGAGAACAATTTAACAAGGATGCTGGAACATTTCTGATAGATCCCATCAATTGCTCTTATTAAACACCTTCAATTCCCACCACGATAACAAAACAAAAGGCCATTCCTCAGCCGCCACCCCGGATTTTTATATGTTTACAAGCATTCTACTATCACCACCCAAGCTAAGTTTTAAAGTCTTAAAGTTTCAATATCTCACCTGCATCTACCTTGAAAATTACTTGTACTACACACTCCAATAGTTGAGAACCACTACAAAGGATGATTCTATCATTCGTAAGATTATATGGGCTTCCTGAAAAATTATCCTGATTAGAACTACTTTTATTTTTTTTCCAATGCTACACCTGTCCATAATATATCTTTCTTTGTTGTTCTGGGTAAATATATTCAGCCATTAGTCTCCCTCTTGCATGTGCATTATAACTCTGGAGAATTAGGGGTGTCCCACCACAGTGGCAGGTAGCCTTTGTCAGATTGCCTCAGAAGAATTCAACTTCTGACAACTACCCAAGCGGGAATATAGCCCTGACTAACCTTAACCCCCATTCTCTCTATCTAGAGAAGAAACAAATCACCATAAGCTCTCTTTTTGACTTTTCCTAATAACATCAGTGAAACGGATATCAACAAACCTTGAGTTATACCTTCAAAAACGCCTCTTTTTAGGAAAAGACTTAGATTTTAGGGTTTTTTTTTAAACAGAGACCATTTTAAAGGCATTGATCAGGTTTGTTGACCTTTGATAATATTATATATCTATACATAAAAAAAGAATCTTGTAACTCCTTTTTCCTTTGTTTTCATCTGCCATATTTGCTTTCCCCAAATACTATGTAATGTTCATTTGTTTCTAGGAAGTGGGAAGTGCCCAATGATGAAAAGAACGAAGGTACTTCTTTAATGCAAAAAGCTTGAAAATGCTCTTTTTTCAAGATATTGCATTTAATACTAACTGGTTTACACCATCTTGATTATCATTACTTATGGATCCATTCAGGGGTTAGATTATCATCAATGTTTATCATGAGCATACTCCAGATAATCCACATTCCCCATCCTTCAGTATTATTCCAATGACGTTTTGGGGTTGCTACTACATTTGTTATCAGTCCACCTTACCCCAACTGCTCTGGATGGTATAATGCTTGAACAGAATTCATATGGATCCTGATTTCTATGAGGAGGCATCATTTAAAAAACAACAACAACTAGAAGCCTTGAGATTATTATTCTTTCTTGCAATCATACTACTAAATGATTGTGTGAGGAGCACATATCCTTACTTTCCCATATCTCTTTGACCCAGTATATACATATAGCTAATAATACTTTATACATTTTAATGCAATGCTTTTTAACAATTTCTTTCCCAAAATTATAGATTCATTGACTGAAAGCATCAGTGTTCACAAATCTCAAGACCTGTCATTGCATGACTTTGTGTGGAATTCACCTTCACTGGAAATCAGTGATAATGAACACTAAGGGATCCCTCCGCTGTTGCCAAAATACTCAGCCTACGAACTGTTATCCAGAGGTGACTGTGTAATTTCTTTCCCTTGGATGTTGAGCTCTGTATATATTGGCTTGTTCTCAGTAAGAGAGTTTGTTTGCCAAGATCCAATTTGGACAAACCTCAGCAGTATTGGGGACGATTCCACAATTAAAATTCAGGGTGTATTCTGTGTATTTTCCAGCATGAGATCTATGTAGAGCAGATATCATCAATTGACCTTTATAGGTCTAAAGTACACAATTCCAGACTGGATAATGAGAAAAATGTTATAATAAATTATACTTTCAGCATGTTTTTCAGTGACCAAATCAGTAGCAACAATGATCACTGTAAAATGGTTTGCATCTTATTTTTCTGTTCCTTTTAAGAATGCAAGGATATTTTTCTATCCTTGCCTTTATGTAAAATATCTTTTTTATAAGATATTTTTATTTCAATCATTAAGATCTTACTGCAGTAAGTTTCATACATTGTACAGTACATTTTTATTAAATACAGTTTATCTACATTTTTATGATTATCTTAGCAAGTGGTACAATGGTGTACTGTATATCATATATACTCACAGATAAGCTGAGCATTCTACGTTTGTTGGAATAAGACAATAAGGCTACATACACACACAGAAACACATATAAAGATAAATCGCTGTCCATCTCAGATTTACTAATTTTAATAAAAGGAAAGTCTTCCTTCCCTGCTTCTCACCAAAAGATAGAAAATTTTTCAAAGGGAGCAAGGAGATACTGTCCAATTTTATTTTATTTTTTTTAAAAAAAGAATATTCAACAAAAAAGCAAAAGTGAAGCATTTAATATCTTTATGCCAATAATTTGTTATAATTGCCATTCTTAGATTAATAAGCATAGATATATGAATATGTGGCTGGGTGAGTATCAACATTTTTGCAAGCACTGCTTGTAAAATAATCATTTCTGGAATTGATTTCTGGTGTCGGGTTTTTTGTAAAGTTACTTTTTCTTAATAATTATGTCATAAATCTTATGATATTTGAGATTGTCAAATATTTTTTTAAAACTAGTTAAATGCAGTTTTAAAGAGAAACTTTTCAAATATGAAGATATAAGAAAAAGAATAGAT
>NW_015386696.1:4081-15046 GCF_001527695.2 Protobothrops mucrosquamatus
TTTTTGCAAGCACTGCTTGTAAAATAATCATTTCTGGAATTGATTTCTGGTGTCGGGTTTTTTGTAAAGTTACTTTTTCTTAATAATTATGTCATAAATCTTATGATATTTGAGATTGTCAAATATTTTTTTAAAACTAGTTAAATGCAGTTTTAAAGAGAAACTTTTCAAATATGAAGATATAAGAAAAAGAATAGATGTCCCCCCCCCCCCGTTCTCTCTTGTTTTGTTTTGTTTTGTCAGAATGACAAAAGCAGCATTACACCATTGAACAGAATGCTCTGCCACTTCTAGGTGGGCATGTAACACAATGATACATGTAGAAAAGGGATGAGTTTTGATGACCAGAATTTCCTTTGCTGAGCAAAGTAATTGTTAAGGGAATCATGCCTGATTTTACAAACTTTTTTGCCACAGTGGATAAGGGAAATAAGGCCATTGTTGAGAATTATGCAGTCATTAAGCAAATCTGAATCCCTGTCCTCCATTGACTTTGCTTGTTGGAAGCCAGCTGAGAAGATTTCAAATGGCAACCCCAAGATGCTCCAACTGGTTGTAAGCACATGCCAGTTGCCAGGCGCTCTAATTTTGATCACATGGCCAAGTGGATGCTGCAACACTTATAAATGGGCCGAATGGTTGTAAATGGTTTTTTTCCCCAGTGCTGTTATAACTTTGAACAGATGCTAAATAAATGGTTGTTAAGTTGAGGACTATCTGCATCTTTTTGATTGGAGGCATTTGTCTTTGGCTGCCATTGTTTTTTTTTTCCTCATCTGTTTTGCTTCATTTTAACACCTAGAGTTGCAACTGTGAGATGTGAGCTATATAATTTGCTATAATAAATGAATAAAATATACTCAAAGCACATATTTCATATTTCTGAAAGTATTTTATTATTTTTGAGGGCCTAATACATTAAGTGATTATAACTGTGGGTTCATAGTTCTTTGTTACCAATATCTAGTTATCAATCATGATTTTTTTCCTATCAGTCATGCATAATCCTTTATAAAATTTACAGTGCTGACAACCAGGGATGGTAAAACTTTGTACAATAAAATCCAGAAAAAGTAAAGAAAGATATATTACCTTAAAAAAGCAAAAAAAAGCAGTTAATATAGAGGATGAATGAATATATATATTACAATGTTGTTTTATGTTGCTACTGAATATAGTAATATACTTTATATATTTAGGATAAAAGTTTCTTCACAAGTTTAAGTATTTTATTTGCTCCTTTACCTCAAGGTTCAAGGTAGAATAACTTCAGCCAGATCAATTGTAACAGGGTCTTTCAAAATGTCACTATTTGTCCATCTAAATCCATATAATACATTACTTTTCAGAAACTACCATGAAATTATTTCTGTGAAAGTCTCACCCAGATTCATATCATACTTGAAACTGTTCACGTTGTTATACTTAATAAAATATCTCCAGCAATTGTTAACAGGAGATCTCTTAGGCAAGGATGAGCACAAAAAAGTACAAGGAGCAAATCTTAACTAAGAGAGCCCAAGATTAGACTAACAAAGCTGAAGTGATCATCAAGGACTAAGGTAATACAGTCCTTTTAAGTACTGTGTTATAACCCCTTTTTAATCCAATTACAATTGTTCTCCTCTAAAAGTAGAGGAATAATCTTGTAGAACAGGGGTGTCAAACTGCCGGCCCATGGGCCGGTTCCATCATGCGGAAGCTGCGCCCACCCCGGCTCCGGCAATGCAAAAAAAGTCGCGATACGTCACAACACATCACGTGACGAGTTTGACACCCGTGTTGTAGAAGGAATGTACCAGCCATTACAAATACATGAGATCAACCTGGAAAGTGGGGGGGGTGTGAAAGAAGAAAATTAGGAATGTCCTATCTTAACAGAATAACAGAGCTGGAAGGTACTTTGGAGGCATTTTAGTCCAACCCCTTGCTCAAGCAGAAGACCCTCTACCATTTCAGACAAATGTTTATCCAATCTCTTCTTAAAAACCTTCAGTGTTGGAGCACCTACAACTTCTGGAGGCAAGTAGTTCCACTGATTGTTCTAACTGTCAAGAATTTCTCCTGACATCTACATTTCTCCTGAGTTCTAGGTTGGTTCTCTCCTTGATTAGTTTCCATCCATTGCTTCTTGTCCTCCAGGTGCTTTGGAGAATAGATTAACCCCCTCTTCTTTGTGGCAACCTCTTAGATATTGGAACATTGCTATCATGTCACAACCTAGTCTTTCTTTTCATTAAACTAGACGTACCTAATTCCTGCAACCATATGTTTTAGTGATCAGTCCTAGTCATCTTTGTTGCTCTTCTCTGTACACTTTCTAGAGTCTTAACATCTTTACAGTAGTGTGACCAAAACTGGATGCAATATTCCAATTTTTAAAGTGGTATCTTAAATTCTTTGGTATAAGAAAAAGGGAAAGCAAGCTATATCATTAAATTTTCAAGATTCAATTGCAGCACTTTATTGTTTTATAACAATAAAACAGTTACTTAACAGTTTTGATAGTTCTATTTTCCTGATCTAGCCTAACTTAGAAAACTGAGACTAAAGCCACTTTTCATTAATTTAAAACTACCTTAGGAAATTATTTACCCCAACATAAAGTGTGAATTTCAAACCTGAAGAAATTAGCACCTTTTGCATTTTGCCCTTAAACAGGCAGACTGAAAAAAAAGAACAAGGCACGTAACAAACCAAACTACAGTTATTTTTTATTATTATTCTAACACATTCCTAAATGCAGTGCTATTAGTTATGTTAACCAAGGCTCATTCAGCTGTATATTCTCCAATGTCATACATGTCATTAGCCCTCCAAAATGCCTTTCTGCTGTTCACATTAGATAAACTGAACTGTCTATAGCAAGATAATGAACATAAATCATATATTAAAATGGCAACTGAAAGAAACCAGAGGGAAATGTTTTGCTATTGTGGTGGGAATTAGTGATGACTTAAACAGCTTTTGACATAAAAATGTCAATATTCCTGTAATCTCTGTTTTTAATATATTTTCTGTGACCTAGTTTCCCCCTCAGCTTTGGTTATGAAGAGGCTATTTAACATAAATACTATATTAGTAGCAATTTCTAATCCTTAGGATATTATGTAAGCAATTGCTGTTTCAGCATTCGAAAAGAACTACTGTATAACACCCTGATTAAGTGAAGAACAGACCAAGTTTAGAACTAATAATCTGATGAAATCTGGTTTCATGAATAATGAATATACAGCTGATTCATACCTAACTATTTAAATGCTTTTTATATGCCTCAGTAAAAAAGAAAATTACCATAAAGGCATATGCACACAAACACACTTATAAATGAGATAAGTATGATTGTAGAAAATATTATTAAAAATATTTGGAAGATAGGAGAACTGAAATGTTAAAATGGCATATTATGAATCGTTAGCTAACCCTTCCCAAGATCTTGAAGTGCTTCAGAATTCCATACAAACAGTCCTTGACTTACAACCATTCATTTAATGACAGTTCAAAATTATGGAGGCCTCAGAAAAAGTGCCTTACAACTCTGCGGTCGTGTGATTGAAATTCCATGCTTGGCAACCAGTTCACATTTATAGTGGCTGCAATGCCTTGCAATCATACGATTTCTGCGATTTCTGATCTCTTCACCTGGCCCTCTGACAAGCAAAACCAACTGGAGAAGCCAGATTCGCGTAAGGACTATATGATATGCTTAATGAGCATGGTACAAAATGTTTGCTATTTGTTTACCTGTTTTAATTAATTAATTTTATTTATAAAAAATTATTTGCCACTCATCTCGTATCATGACTCTGGGCGTCTTACAACAATTAATTTCTTAGTTTTTCTAAACAGAGAAACAATAAGAAAAGATTAATTTAAAGTTTCTATGCAAAACATGCACATGTATCAAATATCTTTACTATGAACAAAAGGCAAAACAACCATGTATAAATTTCAAGTTTGTCTATACACACAAAGCAAAACATTTCAAGATCCATCTGTAGATGAAAGCAAATTCTATACTCAACTGTTGCTTTGTAACAGGCCTCCTAATCTGCTCAAGGCATTTACAAATTTCTAAAGTTGCAGCAATATTCACCAAAAGATTGGGGGAATTTCAGGGTTGAGATTAAATTCTGAACTTCAGAAAACAAACAAAAAAAATAAAAACGAAAGCTTAATCTCATTGTGATTTCTACTAACTTCTGTCCTCACAGGGATTACTTCTCCCTTTTCTTTCATTCTTGTCCTCATGTGCAGAACACCCTGGTCTCTAGGATGCTAAAGAAATCTATTAAGGTTTTCTTTTCATGACAGTATTATGAACTGCTATCGTGGGTAGCAGCATTTAAGGGACCCTCCTGCTGACCATCATTCTCTCCTATGCATTTGTAAAAATCAGTATCTATTTTGGAAATCATTGGATGGAATCTTTGTTTTTTAAGAAAATGTTACCAAAGAGGGAACTTAGAATTACTTGCACATTAAATGACTATTATACAGTTGCCTAGGGAAAAAAGCTGAATAGCGTATTTATGTACAGAAAGTCTTACATAGGATATATTATATTATATAATATATATATTATATTATATTATATAGTTTAAAAAACATTCATTTCAAAAAGATATATGGCTTGTAGATCTACAATCCATACATCGATAACTGCAGAAATTTCCATTTAAAATTCCCCTTAAAATGTGACAACTGAATACAGGAGGTACTTGCACAGACCTGATTTTGGCTGATTCTGAGATTTCTATAATGTAATTTAATAATTTCATCCATTGTTTTTCTTGCTTCCACGAACTTTGTTTTCCTTTCCTCTCTACCTGCTACCTGGTAAACAGTCTGACATTTTCACTGCTGGGAAGCTGGGCCTTGAGGATTCAATCTGCTTTGATATTACCCCTCCCCTCCCTCCGGATTTCCCCTTTGTTGCTTAGAAGCTGCAATATTATGAGTATGCTTATGCTCTATTTTGAAGTAGACAGATAACTACTGTCATCAATTTCCCCAGGGATTTCACAATTCACTATGTTATCCGATTATTTTTAAATCCCATGAATGAATTATTATTTTTTCCTGTAGAAGAAATTCTGTGAGAGAGAATACAACAATGTCACTGTTGTAATACTTATTGATCTTGATATGCTAAGAGATACAACTGGAGAGAGGCAGAGGGGAAGAGTCCCCTGTGTATCTAAAATAATTGGAAGATATTAGATTTTGCTCAAATTATGTTTGTTTCAACAGTTACATTTCATGGACCAAAGACAGGTCATAACCCTTCCTGTTAAAACACAGTTTTTGCACTTCTCCCCTTCAACCACAATCACCTGTGCATGTGTGAATATACAGTATGTTCAAACATATGCATCAAGTAATCTGTTCTTACAATGAACTTGGGCAGTACCTTTAAATGAAACAGAAACAAATTAGATCTTGGAGATGGGAATTCAGAAAGGTCCACTATATAGATCAGTGGTGGCGAACCTATGGCACGTGTGCCAGAGGCGGCACTCGTTGCCCCAGCCTTGCCTCCCCCGTGACCCTCTCACCAGCAGCCCCCCTGGAGGAGAGTTGCCCCCGAGTGTGGCCCACGCGGAGCAGTGCAGCCAAGGACATGGCAGCCAAGCAGTGTAGACAAGACTCTGCTCTCACGGCCCATCCTGCACAGTTGATGCTATGGGGTGCGGGCAGAGGGCGCTGCTAGGCGATCTGCAGTGGGCCCTGGAGGCGGTGAGTGGCCCTGCGGGCAGGTGGGGTGGGGCGGAGCGGGGGCAGGGCAGGGGGTGGAGTGGGGGCGGGCCCAGTTTTTGGGCACTCGGTCTCTAAAAGGTTCGCCATCACTGATATAGATGCTGTTGCTAATTTCTTATTCACATAAACCCCCCTCCGTGTGCAATGTAGAACCCTACCCAGTCCTTCAAAGAACTCTTCTCAACTTACTTCAGAACCCATTATTTTTTAAAGGTTTCTTGGAAACAAGCAAACAAAAATCCTTAATGTTTAATGGGTGATGTATATTTCCTCTGTTTCTGGGAACAGGAAGGTAGGAAAGATTTGCCAGAATCAGGAAAGGCTCTGTCAATCTCCAGTAATGTTAATATGACAGTAATGTCATAAATATGTTAGGAATCCTATTTGGGGGGGACGAACTGATTTATTTGTCTTAGAAAATGAATTGGAAAGATAAATGTTTGTAGTCATCCTCAACTCTTTATACAGCCCAGGTGACATAGGGAACTAGAAATCTCATACATTTCTGCAGAATATGATCTGAAGCAGATTCACAATATTTATTTCCAGTTAAGGATAAGCCAGCATTTGTCTTTAGCCAGTAGGCAGCATTGCCAAATATTCCTCTTTCCAAAAGAAAACAATGACTTATTATTTTTAATAAGAGAAGTGAACATGGAGAAAAGTTTCAGGAATGGGACGCTTCTAAAATCCATGTAGGTAGAGGATTTTTCAATTCATTTATGTTACTACTATTCAGTAAAATATGAAGAGTTATTTATTGGGCATAACACAAATTACACCATCTCCATTCTCTGTTCCATCCAATATCATTATTATAATGAAATTCTGCTAAATAAACATGCAGAGATTAACCATCTCTCTTGCAATCTGAAATTCTTTGAGGCACTGGTATGATTTCAATTTTACTTATCAAATTTAGGTTAAAATATTTCCCCATTCTGTCTTGAACAATTATTGTTAAATTTCACTTTTTGTATGTGGCTATGTTTTATCTTCTTTCTAATTCATTGATAATATCAGTTTTATTCCAGTCTGATTAGTTTTTATTTTAAATTACTGTAAGAGCCAATAGATATATTCATTAGTAAATCTAGGAGGAAATACTAGTACACCCCAAAGCAAATTTGAAAAGGTATGATCTGTATTGTACCATTTTCATAATGTCTTAAATACTAATTGAGATTTGAGGGGATTTTTTATTTAAAAAAACTGTCACAAAAGCTTTCCAATCTATATCATTTACTTTTTTCCAAAACTGAACCAATCTAAAATCTATCAAAATGCAGGTTTTGAGGTGAATTAAGTAGGTTCAATTCTGCCCCCTTAATAAGAACTTCGTTCTACTTTAATAGCTTCTTATACTCAGCTGGGTCATCCAACATGCTGCTGAATTTAAGCCTTCTAATCATAGAGTTGTTGAAGGACCATGGTTTAACAAAATATCTGTAGAAAAAACAAACAAACTCAGAAAACACCTAAAATTCTACAAATATTATAATAATTAAGAAAGCAAAACAATCTTTTCTAAAAGAACAATACTATGTTAATGCCTCCTTTGAAATCCAAGCATTTTTCTAAGAAAAATAAAATCCAGCTGCCTGAAATCATTCTACTGAAAATTAGAAATGGGCAAAACTGGAGACAGAGAAGGAGGTGATGCCCTTTTTTTATCTCATCTGTTGACAGCCAGAGACATGATTCCTACTTGCCTTTTGCCATTTTTTCTAAGTTCACTGGAACACTTAATTTAGTCTTTGCAAGTAGCATGTGTACAGTTGCTGACCATGGAGTGTGTAAAATGTCCTCCTGACATCCTAAAGTGTGCTCTGTTTGCATTGTGTGAAAAGACTGAAGTATATTCTATGGTTGCTGCTTTCATGCAATTATAACATGCCATTTTGTGCTTCCCCACACCCCTTATTTACCTGTTTATATATTTGTAAGCACCAGGGCTTGATGGCTCAGCAGTTAAAGATGCTGAGCTTGTCAGCTGGAAAGCTGACAGCCCAAGTTCAAGGTCTGAGCACCACACAATGCGTGAACTCTCGAAACTTGCCCCACCTCCTGTCCAGCTAGCAGTTTGAAAGCATGCAAATGCAAGTAGATTAATAGGTATTTCGCTGGGAAGGTAACAGTGGTGTATAGCCATGCTGGCCACATGACCACAGAAAATATTTTCAGACAATGCTGGCTCCCTCGGTGAAGAAACAGAGATGAACACTATGCCATAGAGTTGGACACAACTGGACAGGGAAAGCTTTATGTTTATAAGTACATTCTGAACTACATATATTTTCTTCTTCAATCAAAATTTCTATGATCTGTCCTCAAGTCCCCAAATCTGTCTCTAATACCACCCTGAGACTCAAAACACACCTCATGAAATTAGAGGCTAGAGTGTGGTTGACCCTACTCAAGTAGTGGCTCAAACTATTTTTCCCCTTGGTTTTGCCCCAATAACAGATGAGATGATTTTCAGTCCACATGGGAAAAGGCAGTAACAACTAAAATCCGATCTTTGGTACTCTCTCCAGGTTTTCTGCTCAACATGGGATATGATCAAGACAAAGCACTCATTAAACAATGTGAAGCAGACACAATGCTCCATCTGTATCTAGCAAGGCCCCTAATTTTTGTTGCTAGTGAATCCAACATGCCTTCTCTATTAACTTTTAAGTACCCAACCATCAGATGTTCTTTACACTGACACAATGTCATGCTCTACCCTCAACCATCCTTGAAGGCTAATACAGGAAACTTTCCTACTTGGAGAGACAATGCCATGTATGGACTCACAGAAACAACAGACCAAGTCCTTCTCCAGTATTACAGAGACATTTGTACCAGTCTAATCTCACCATTACTGCATAAATATCCAGAGTATACCAAAGAATTCTACATGTCCCTGCTGCTTACAAATACTAACCCTCTACAACATATAATGTTGCCAGGATTTGTGCAGCAACACTTAAAATCCATGAGATTATGAGCTGTGCCATAAATTAATCTTAATGAGCACCTTGTCTGAGATTCAAGAATATTAGATTTTTTAAGATTCTTGGTTTTATATATACATTTTATATTTTTTAGCTTTTCTAAAATTACTAATTGCTTGTACCTCACGCTCCTTATGTTGGTGTACAGTGCATTCAGGATGTATTCAGACCCCCCTCACTTTTGTCAATTTTGTTATGTTGCAGCCTGATCCTACAGTGGTTGAAATTAATTCCTTCATTCACACTCAGTATCCGATAATGACAAAGTGAAACAAAAGTTTAGAAATATCTGTAAATTTATTAAAAAGAAAAACTGAAATATCACATTGGCCTAAGTATTCAGACCTTTTGCTACAACACTTGATATTTAGCTCATGTGCCTCCCATTTTGCTTGATTGTTCTTGATATGCTCCTACATCTTGATTGGAGTCAACCTGTGATAAATTAAATTGATTGGACATGATTTGGAAAGCTGACAAGAAGGCCTCACAGCTGCTAGTGCACACAGCTATAGAAGGCCTCACAGCTGACAATGCATACTGTAGCAGAGCAAAAGCCATGAGGTCAAAGGAAGTGCCTGCAGAACTCAGAGACTGGATCATTGCATAGCATAGATCTGGGAAAGGCTACAATACAATTCCTGCTGCACTGATGGTTCCTAAGAGCACAGTGGCCTCCATAATTCTCAAATGGAAGAAATTTGGCAAAACCAGGACTCTTCCAAGAACTGGTTGCCTAGTCAAACTGAGCAATCGGGGGAGAAGGGCACAGAAACCTCTCCTCAGTGCAAAACACATGAAAGCTCACTTGCAGTTTGCAAAAAAGCACCTGAAGGACTTTCAGACTGTGAGGAACAAGATTCTCTGGTCTGATGAAACCAAGATTGAACTATTTAGCTTCAATTCTAAATGTTATGTCTAGAGGAAACCAGGCACCGCTCATCACCTGCCCGATATCATCCCAGTAGTGAAGCATGGTGGTGGAAGCATCATGCTGTCGATGTATTTTTCAGGATTGAGGGAAAGCTGAATGGAGCAAAGTACAGAGATATCCTCAATGAAAACTTGTTCCACAGTGCTCAGGACCTCAGACTGGGCTGAAGGTTCACTTTCCAAGATGACAACGATCCTAAGTACACAGTTAAGACAACACAGGAGTGTCTTAGGGATAACTCTGTGAATATCCTAAAGTGGCCCAGCCAAAGCCCTAACTTGAATCCTACTGAACGTCTCTGGAGAGACCTGAAAATGGCTGTCCACCAACAGTCACCATCCAATCTGACTGAGCTTGAGAGGATTTGTAAGAAAGAATGGCAGAAAATTCCCCAATCCAGATGTGCAAAGCTTGTGGTGTCATACCCCAAAAGACTTGAGGCTGTAATTGCTGCCAAAAGTGCTTCAACAAAGTACTGAGTGAAGGGTCTTAATACTTACGCCAATGTGATATTTCAATTTTTTTCTTTTTAATAAATTTATAGACATTTCTAAACTTTTATTTTCACTTTGTCATTATGGGGTACTGAGTGTAGTTTAATGAGAAAGAAAGAAATTTCAACCACTGTAGAATCAGGCTGCAGCGTAACAAAATTGCCAAAAGTGAAGGGGGTCTGAATACTTTCTGAATGCACTGCATAAGTGTAATAAAGATCTGAGTCTCCTCAGGGTGCCGTCAGCCAGACAGTGCCGGCTGGCGACTCCCAGGGGGAGGGCCTTCTCGGTGGGAGCTCCCACCCTCTGGAACGAACTACCCCCAGAGATCCGGGTGATCCCGGATCTCCCCTCCTTCCGCCGTGCCCTTAAGACATGGCTCTTCCAACAAGCAGGACTGGCCTAAGGGGAAATTTTTAGAAGGGTTTTAAAAGCAATTTTAATAATTAATAAGGCCAAATTTAATATTTTATTTTAACTTTGTTTTAATGATAGTTTTTGGGGTATTTCTGTAGTTGTTTTTATCAGGCTGTCAGCCGCCCTGAGTCCGCAAGGAGAAGGGCGGGGTAAAAATTATGAAAATAAATAAATAAATAAATAAATAAATTTGATTATATTCTCTTCTATTGGATATGAAAATTAATTATTTGTGAATAATTAAAATTAAGGCCGAGTTGAAAGCCTTCCACCATTTCAATGTCATGGTCACCTTTGATGTGACTTGTTAATAAAGAATTCAGGGAGTTCACTTTCCACCAGTCACTATTTTCTTTTCAAT
>NW_015386696.1:17810-39086 GCF_001527695.2 Protobothrops mucrosquamatus
GTTAGAACTTGAATTAATAAATTGAATTACTAAATTTCCATTACTCTTAGACTGTGAATCCTCACTGTAGATTACCCACATATAATCTGTTGGAGAGCCATTCCATCTGGAAGATACTGTTTTTATATTTAAGGGGTTGACTTTTGAAATTTCAAGATTTCTTCCCCGATTAGCAACAGCCTATTGAAAGCTCATCAATGCCTTTTGAACCTACAGCTTATTTCTCTATATATTCACACTGTACATTTACAATTACTAACATCCAGTTTCATACGGATGGATACCATTAAGAGTGTTTCAGAGTCCTGTGCAGGAAATCTGATTGCAATGTTGTATATAATTTGCTATACTTGGTTATCTTCAGATACATGAAAGAGGGTTGATCAAAGTAGAAATCCACATGGAATCTATGTATAGAATTAAGCATATTTTTATTACCCTTCGTCTGTGATAAGGATAAACAAATGTGAATTTCAGTTTGAGATATTTTCAATTTCATTTTTGAAAACCTATACATAAAATGTATATAAATTTTGTACATCAGCTGCTCACGTGGCCTATTTGAAATTAAAAGTGATAGCTAAAAGGCATCTGTGAGCCTGAGAATAGAAACACCCATACAGAGATGTGCCATTTGTGAAAATCAGTGCCTCCATGTAGGATTATTAATGTATGATAGTGTTAACCCTACCAGCCACGCAAGGATCTCCCATGTGGAGCTGGCTTTCTCAGATATGAGTGCTGTTGGCCTATAACCTAACAGCAGTCATACTCAAATGGGAATGATGCTATTTCAAAAGTGGGTTTGCAATTGTAGCCTCAATGTTTTACTCCAATTTTCTAAGGAAGAAGATAGGCTGATGGCTCCGTGATGTGCATCAGTAATTTTCATTAAGCAATTTAGCCTGATCCATAGTCCAGAATGGTTCCATTGGGAAATACACTCAGCGACTTCTGGCTCAGGTATTTGGGTCATGGAAGATATTAGCCACATGCAGTCATGGAATACATTTTATGCTACCACTGCATGGTGCCTTGGAAGTCAGAAAAGAGGTTGCATTTGACTTTCCATCAAAAAAAAAAAAAGGGAAACATTGCCAAGTATAAAACACATCAGCATGTATGGCAGAGCTAGTCCATTAGGCATAATGCATGGTTTCTTACTAAAGGTTGCTGAAGAATAAGTATTAATTCCCAACCACACCAGTCAGCAAGGAGTAAATCTCTGGATTCTCATCAGGGCACTCAGTAGGAAATTATTTTAGAAAGCATAAAAAGGGAAAGTTGAGAATTCACATTCATGATGTGAGCAGGCCTGTTAGAGCAGGCCTGTTATTTAATTTGATTTTAGAACAGAAACATGCGTATATTTATCGTGGTTTTTATTATCGCCTGTTCACCGCCCTGAGTCCCGTAAGGGAGATAGGGCAGTATATAAATTTAATAAATAATAATAATGTACTGTAGCTCTCTATCCTGCTGCATTCTTTCTAGGTTTGAATCAAGAAAGTCACAAGGAAGGCAACAGAGCTGTGTCTTTAAATGAAAAGATAATCCCACTGAGAACTCATCTAAATACTGCAGTTTCCATTCTGCTTATATTTATAGGTATAAAAAACCCTATTAATGTAAAAGGAATTTGTCTGTTTGCTTCAGATATCAAACTGCAGAAGTATTGTTAAAAAGTGACCACAATTTACACACAGGATTCTATCATTTTTAATCTTTGCTTCAGCTGCAAAACATCAGGACAAGCTTTCGGTGATCTTTATCACCATGAGGTAATGCCAGAATTCAGCACTTTTATCTAAGTGTATGTTCCTATGCTTATTAAGTTACCATACTGGAGTGGGCCCTTGCTAGACATTGAACTCTACAGCTAATTTCGGAAATCTTTGTAAGAGGTAGTTCAGACCTTGAAATATACTTCTGGGAGGAGGAAAAAAAGGAGGGGGCGTGTCCAAGGGAAATGGAAGTCCTCCACCCAATGTTTTCCTTATCTCTCATTAGTTTGTTAAGCTTTGCCCACCACATCACCCTCCAAATACTACTGTGAGACAAGAAGCTGCTCTCGGCAGAAATAGGGCAGTTTTAATGTAATAGACTTCTATGGTCTTTTATTACACTTTTAAACCGAATTTGAGCTGAAGCTTTTTTATAAGACATGCTGTAGATAGTCAGATTGTAGGGAGTTCTACTCTGTTATCTAGCAGACTCCTCAGTGGTTTTGAATATTCTACAAAAATTAGGAATAGGAAGTGGTGGAATTCAGCCAGTTTGTACCACTTCGGCAGAACCGGTAGCTAATCTTTTGTTGCCCAGGCCGAGAATGAACTTCCAGAAGTGGCATCCACATAGAGAACCGGTTGTTCACATATCTGAATCCCATCACTGGGAATAGGTAATGGGAATACCTAAATTGGCAGCTGCATAGAAATGGGGAGAACAGGATGATAACCTAATGTGCCTCATAAATCCATAAATGGAACTCTAATTTAACAAAGAAACACAGGGACTCTTTAGAATCCTTATTAATTACTATCTCTTCATATGTCCCCTTATATATGCTATTTAGTTGAAATGATTTCTCCCCAAATCATTTTGTTTTAAAACAAGAAAATCAACTTAGTTTTGCAGAGAATGTAATACACTTTTTCCAGTTTAATAATCCCTTTCATGGTCAGAGTTATTTGCTTGACCATAAATATAGTGTAATATTTGCTTAAATGCAACTTATGTAGATTTAGATAGGGGGATTCATAAGCTATGGAGTGATATTTGAATGTTCATTTATCTTGCCTTACGATATTTGTACATATGTGAGCATAGGTTATACTGACTTCATTTCTGGCAAAAAATAATAATAATCTTCTGACAAAATTTAGTTGAGCTAATTACTATATCTATACAAATCCTGGATTAAATCAGTGCCTGTTGTTAGAACAGATATTTTGTTATTATTTAATAGTTTTTATATAATATTTAGAGATGGCCCATGTCACTCACAGAGCGATGTTATCTGTTCCTGTCAAAGAAGAAATGCCATCCAGAATCATTGCAAGCCAGTTTTGTAGGCTTGTTTATGGGGACCACAATGAAATAGCTACTGTATGAAAGATGACACTCACACAGACCATGTGATGAGTACAGAGTAAGAAATTTTCTATTTCAAATACCTACTTAGCCCAGAAATGTGAGAGACAGTGTGTTAATTATCTGGGCAAGTTATCATTCTATTAAATAATGGAAGAGTGGTGTTTGTTTTTTACTTCTTTTAGTGGATTGAGCAGTTAAAGTTGAAAATGCAAGACCTCAGCTTAGAAGCTACAGTATTTTATTTTGACAATAAAAGGGTAGGTGATATAAATTAATAACCAAACATTAACCATTTCCCCATCCTGTTCCTTACTACAGTGGTGCTGTCAGGCTATAAGGTAGACCAGACTAAAAAAATATAGACACCGCACAGACCTAAAGCTACTTTTATTAGAATGGCTGCATTAAAAGAATCTTGCAAATCTGAAGGTGCTTCTCTTCCTCCCTCTTTTATCTTCATAAGAATTAAAAGGGGAGCCAGTCTGAGGTATTTTTGTTAACCACTTTCTCAGCCTAGGCTTAAATCCTTTTTAATCTGATCATTGCCTTTGTAGTAGATCTTCCATCTGTCCTTCAAGGCCATCCTTTTTACTCATTGAAGATGCCAAGATCCGACAGCAACATCTGGCTAACTACAAATCTACTTCAATACTTAAATTGGAGATTACTAGGAAATTCCAGAACTGCATTTTGCCAAGAAAATTATATGAATTGTTGGAGCATGAGTCATGGAATATTTACTCTCTCTCTCTCTTTTTTACATGTTATACTTTGTATTTATTGTATCAATGCAGCAGAAAGCAGACTGCAAGACGGTGACAAGTTTTGAGCACTGCAAAACAAAAGCCATCTTGCTCAAATGGCACTCAGTGAGTTTAAAAGGACACTAGGTTTCCATACTTGTTTCTCTAATCACATCTGGAAATTGCTTATTAGCTACCTTTCATCTATCTATTAGAGACTCACAGACTATTACATTTGTGGAAAATGCTTTCATAAATACAGTGGAAAATATGTTATCGAAATATATCTCATTAAAGAATTTAAGTTTACTTTGTAAACTGTGAACTTTCAAACAAACTTGAATTCTATTAATTGCTGGTATATGTCAACCCAGTGAAAGCCTTTTGCTCATTATGTGCTAAGATCATGTATAGCATCTTTTCCTTGAATATCCTAGAGACTATGAATGATTTTATTAGACAGAAGTTAACATCTGATTGATAATGGATATCTATTCTCTGTTCTCCATCACAAGATAAATTTAAGAAAAGTCAAGGACATGAAAGAAAAAAATTGCCAAAGAAATTCAGGTTTAAAAGCACTCATATATCTTTTCTATTATTAAAGGTCTTTTTATTTTCTTCTGTTCAATCATGTCTGATTCTCAGAGACTGCTTGGACAAGTCCCTGCAATTTCCTTGGCAAGGTTTTTTAGAAATGGTTTGCCTTTGCCTTTCCTAATGCTTGTGTATGTGTGTGACTGGCTCAAGGTCACATAGCTGGCTTTGTGCCTAAGGCAGGACTAGAATTCCCAGCCTCCCAGTTTCTAGCCTGATGCCTTAACCCAGACATGTCAAACACAAGGCCCGGGGGCCAGATGCGGCCCGTGAAGCCATTCTGGAAACAGTGAGGGAATGGCCCCTGCTGCCTTGGCCCTGGCCCAGGCCGGCCGGGAGCCAATGTACAATTTTGTGGTGGCCATCTATGCTGAAACGCATTCAGTCTTAGCTCCACAAGGACGTCTTGAAACAGCGAGGAACCAGCCCCTGCCGCATCGGCCCCACCCCCTGGGTGCATGCTGGGGAGGTGTCACTTTTTGTGAGGAATGAAGAAATGCACCATCGCCTGGAAGTGGCCAGCAAATGGCCCTCGCCTACTTCACATATCTGGCTTGATGGGCTCTGGGGGAGGGGTTTTGGCAGGCAGCGGGGCGCTCTCACAGCACCGAGAGGCTGAGCCGGTCAGCACAAATCCAAAAAGAAACACGAGGCCGCCCAGCTCCCAGCATGCTTGGTTTCAGCAGGCAGCAATGTGCAAAGCTAGCAAGCTTCACACCGCCCGGCTCAACCTCTTGGTGCTATGAGGAAAGCGCCCCAAAACCGGGCAGGCTGGGGGCTGGGCGGCATTGCGCAGGTAACATTGACTCTCATGCTGCTCATGGCATCCCCTCCCCCAGAGCCCACCAAGCCAGATATGTGAAGTAGGTGAGGGCCATGTGCTGGCCACTTCCAGGCAATGGTGCATTTCTTCATTCCTCACGAAGGATGACACCTCTCCAGCTGCGTTTCTTGCCTGTTTTTCTCCCTCTCTCATCTCAAATATTTTCCCACCACTCTGTACTTAGGAAGGAAGAAAGGAAAGAAGGAAAGGAGAGGGAGGGTCTGAGGGAAGTCCTGCCTTAGTCCTGCCCTGCTGCCCTTTCACCATCCCCTTGCCCCCTCCTCCTGGCCTATCCTGGGGGTCTCCCATCCTATTGCTAAGGAAGCTTTGGATACAAAGCTGGATCTCCTCCCATGGAGAGGGAATGGGCCTTCCTGTGACTTTGCCCTCGTACCCATCATGAGCAACCTGGGTAAGGAGAGCAAGCACAGCAGCAGCTGTAAGTGCAGCTGGGTGCCCCCTTGGGGAAGTGGGGGTGGGCTTGGTGCCGCGGGTGCTCGAGGGCCAGGCTGGGCATTTGACCTCTGCTATCCAGGGCTCCCGGCAGCCCGCACCACCATCCAGCCCCCCCTTGCATGGCCTGAGAGGAACAGTGAAGCTCCTCCAGTGGACCATGCCTTGGCACTTGCCTTGGTCCCACCCCCTTCTGCCAGAGACCCTCAGATCTGTCCCACTCCTGCCCAGGCACCCTTGACACAAATGATGTAGAGCTGGCCATGCTCACCCAGTAGGCCACACCCACTCCATCCACGCCCACCCAGTAGGCCACACCCACCGTGCCCACACCCACCATGCCCACACCCACCCGGTCCCCCGAGGGCAACCGCAATGCCAATGCAGCCCTCAGTGAAATTGAGTTTGACACCCCTGCCTTAACCGGTACACCAAACTGTCTCTATTATGAAAGTACTCCTAGTTTTTAAGAAGGTATTATAATAATAACCCTGCACTAAACATTAGAGCCATACAACTGAATGTTAGAATTATATTATTTGAAACTGTTTAAGTGCAGTTGAAAACTTCTGATATTTTAGTGGCCAATGTTTAGTTGCATTTTTGTTGCATCTACAAAACTGTATGGAGTTACTTTCATAGCTTGCAGCTCATCTATCAAATTTTATTTCCTAGAAGTTCTTCTGAAAACCAGGAAACCACACACAGGGAGTGGATACATGGGTGCAATTCATTGCAAGGCAGTTATTGCTCTCACATTCCAAGGTTGAGGAAGGCTTCCTCAGTCAAACTATGCATCACAGCCTCAGAGGCAACTCAAAGTTGCTTCTGAAATGACACAAGTCCATTAGGCACTGGAGGCATATCAGTCAACTAGGTCTACAGAGCAGCTATGGAGATCTATCCTCTCTTCAGACTGGGGCAACCTAAAAAGAAGCTGCTTCCTCCTCCTCTCATTCATACGGAGAGTAAGCATTTCCTCTTCCGATGCCCCACTCCATCCAAAGCATTCCACATAATCCATACAACTAAGTTCTTTCCAACCCAAAAACAGATACTGTAGGAACAGATAACTCAAACAGTAAGCATTGCTCTCCGAGTCCCACGGACACATGTGGGAAGCAAGATGGCTACTGCCCAGAGTGATGGGCTCCATGATAGCAGCCAAATCCAGGTCAAGCCTCACGGCAATATCGGCCTGATCCCACTCCTGCTAATCACTGGCACTCAGCTGCCCAGGCGCTCTGAAAGGCCAAAGCTCAGCACTGCAAGATTACTGTCCTTGCCACCATCAAGTGAAACTCTCACTCCTGAACTTGGGCCTGCTGCCACAGCCTGCAGGATCAGGGACATTGTCAGTTCCTCCACAGCTGTTGTTGTGCTGCCAACTCTTCCATGGATGATTAACGGCATCTCTCACACAACGCTGAGTGCCTCCACTGCCACCAAATAACTGTGATTACCACAAATCTGTTGTTAGTTCTTCAGTGCCCTAGTCAGCTGCTTCAACTCTCTCACTTTTTGGCTAGGTTTCCATCATTTTCTTCCCAGGCAACCCTGTAAGCCACTCTGGAGGGTCAAAATAGTGTTATCTCCAGCAGTCACTATTACATCAACCTGCAGTTTGAACAGCAGTCCTCCACAGTTTCAAGAAGCCCATCGCTATATCGCCCACCATCTTCAATAGAATGAACCACCTATCTCCTATGGCAAGGAGGCAGGCAGGCTTACTAAGAGCTCAACATATAGTTAAGGAATTAATATACCAGATGAGCTTTCCCCCTTCAGTGTTTTAGGACAGGAGTATACATAGGGAGGTAGGAAATTGATCAGCCTGTTGCAACACACCTTAGATCGCAAGCCAATTTTGATGATAAACGTGAGGTTAGTTTAGTGTTACATTATCATCTCATCTTTATGTTCTCTGTCTGTAACAGTATGTGGGAGAGTATGTGGGAGATAGGGGCAAGAGACACTGCCTAGGGAACAGTTAGATAAGAGATTGCATAGCTTGCAACTGGATAGTAGGTGGGGAAAGAGGCTCAGAAGAGACCTTCCCTAGTTTCTCAGGCTGCAAAGGAGACAGCAGGAAAAATGTACATCCAGACCTTCAAGATTCTGTAGCTATGCAAAAAAAAAAGAAAGAAAGTAAAATTAGTTCATTTGGTGCTGTTTCCTGTCTGGTCTACATAGTAAGGATGACATCATTCTTAGAGTTTCTCACCATCTCCTTTACTGGCCAAGTAACTAGGGAGGGTCTCTTCTGAGCTCTTGCCCTGCCCACTGTGCAGTCATGGGCTATGCAGTTTCTTATCTGACTGTTCCCCAGGCTGTATCTCTTGCTTCTGTCTCCCAAGGCCTTTCCCACATACCATTACACTGTGCTCATTGGGTAAGGGAAGTATGATTTTTTTAAAAAAATATTATGGAATAAATAACCAGAGAGCAAAATAAAAACAAAGTTAAAATGCAAAATATCCAGTATATTCACAGCTGAAACCTAGCATACCCAGATTATACTCAGCTTCAATGACTTCTTTTCGCCATAGCTGCAGCACAGAATCGGAAGTATGGAAATTAATAACAGATGTTCATACAGTGTTCCAGATTGTAGGGTAATTGTAACATTCAGCCAAATGTTCCTTCCATCTCTCTTTAAATCTTCTGTGCAACAAAGAAAGATTGCATCATGAGGCAGCATGTACAGTACATTCCCTTCTGAAAGCCTGACTATCTCTTTCACATCCGAGCAAATGAATGTCTGAAGCTGACTAAATGTGACTGAGGATTATATCTCCATAATCTACATTAATGACCTATATCAACTGATTGAAAATTGAAAGGCACAGTATTCTCACGGGGATTGTGGCAGAGACAAAACTTAAAGGTCTTCTCCCTACATATCATATTATAAACCCCACATTTTTGTGTGTTAAACAAAAATTAGTCTTCCCTAATTTTCCATGCATTCTAGTCAGCATGCAACGAGGGAAGGATGACAAGAGAGACAGTGCAACAGATTTGGAAAGATCCAGATTGGAAAAGTTACAGTAAATGAGCTAAAATAATCCTGTTTAATCCTCAAGGATTTTAACTTTAAAATCTTTTTAACTTTAACCTTTTTTTTTATTTTTTTACTTGAAGGCAGAATACAGAAAAGTTCTGTTTTCTGCTTATTTTCACTAGATGATTTCTTTAAAAATAGTTATTTCAGATCACCTCTGATCTCTGCATGCATTTTTAATAATGGCAGAGAGTTACAGTGCAATGACTATAAGAAAGTGAATTTTCCTTATTGTAGTGTGGTGATACACAGTACTTCTAGTGCAGATCACACAACTTGGTTGCTACTTTAGGCAGGCAGTTAAAATAACTGCCTGTTTTAGCAATTCTTATGCTGATTGCACACTAAGTAGATGGGAGCGTTTTTGTCTCATCTGCTGACATAGGGGCTTTATCCAAGTAGAAAGTAGATTTTTATACACACACACACACACACATACACAGACATATACACATGCACACAAATACAGTAGACTAGGCTTTATTACTTTGTTTATATGTCACTACAAAGCATAATTACCCTATTCAAAAACTAGGAACATTTCTTTTCAGCTGGTCAACCGCTGGTCATTAAGTTCTTAGGAGAGTGAACGAAGCAAAAATCACATAGAAGGAAATCAGAATTCTGGTTTTCATGCATGCAGTAATGATAACAACAAATCCCATGCAATCATTAAGCATCTGAAATACCTTTTCACATTAAGAATTATCTGTTTAAAGGGGTAGGGTCAAAATCATGCTGCCCATTAATCCTATGTGCTAGAGTGAAGTCTAATGTTTTATTGTACAAGCTTTTCATAAAAACCTTTGTCCCCTACATCTATCTAATGCTCCTACCCCTCATTTTAGATTTTTAAAAAACTTTTCTGTATGTATACACAGCAATATACAAAAGTCTAAAAATATTATATATGTGTGTGCATTTTTTTATATCTTGTAGTTTTTTAAAAATTACATGTAGTCCTTAGACTTACAACAGTTCATTTAACAACTGTTCAAAGTTACAATGGCATTGAAAAAAGCGACTTATGACCATTTTTCATACTTACGACCATTACAGCATCCCCATGGTCACATGATCATAATTCAGATACTTGGCAATTTACTGATATTTGTGACAGTTGCAGTGTCCCACAGTCATGTAAACATCTTTTATGAACTTCTGACAAGAAAAGTCAACAAAGAAGCCAGATTCACTTAACAACTGTGGCAACAAAAGTCATAAAATGGGGAAAATTCACTTAACAAATGTCTTACTTAACAACAGAAATGTTTGGCTCAATTATGGTCATAAGAATTATAGGGGGACTACCTGCATTATTTTAGATTCTGATACACCTTTTTAATTAACTGTACCCCACTCTCCTTATGCTGGTCTAAGACTGGAATTAAGATTTGATTGGCCATCTGTGATAATATGCCCTGCTTGAATTGCTTCCCAAGCTATCCAGTACAGTATGCGTTTATTCATGCATTGATCGTTATTCATTTTGTTTTTTAAAAAAAGATGCTTTTGCTGTAGGTATGAAAGAAATACACATAAATCACAAACCATAGATTTTAATCCAAATTAACTATCATAATATACTTACTCTTCTACTATGCAATTACTGCTAGAGTAGAGTAGAAAGTAGCAATGCCTTTCAGAGACTGATATGAACCATTTAATGGCAGGCATCTTATAATGAGGACTTATTGATTAGAATGAGCAGGAGTCATTCTAATCAATGATTGGGTGGAACTGTTTGGAAAGGCCATTATGTAGCATACCTTGAGTAAAACCATAAAAATTAAGAAGAATTAAGTTTAGGACAAGGCCCAAAATGCCAGGCAATTCACATGTTGTGGATCAAATGCTCATGACAGAGCATTTAAAGTCCAAAGCTAAGTCTCTCGCAGTGTTAAAAAAATGCTTTAGATTTTGGAACTGATGGAGGTCAGAGTAGACCCCATATCTCTCACTTAGTTTATCATTGATTTTTTGCTCATTTCACACAATTCAAGATTTGCATCTGGAGCTAAATGTCTATTTCTCTCATTAGATTTGTTGCTAGGGTTTCTAGTTAAACCTTGCAGGAACAGTTTCTTCAGTAACCACAATCATAAGATTTGGTACTATAATATCTGCAATATCAATGTTCATACATTATAGCCACATGACAGATTATCTTAGGGACTCTCAAGCATGGACAGAGACAAAGACAGAAATATGCGCACAAACACACAGACACACAGACACACACACACACACACACACACACAGAGAGAGAGAGAGAGAGAGAGAGAGACAGAGACAGAGACAGAGACAGAGACAGAGACAGAGACAGAGAGAGACACAGAGACAGAGAGACAGAGACAGAGAGACAGAAAGTGTTATATGAACAACTTATAGGTTTATTAAAATAGTTTTCATGTAATTCTACATCACCTTTATATTTTGTTTTGCATGTATGAATATCTTTAGTCTATTTTTAAATCTCAGCCATTGCAAGGTTTTGAATTAATTCACAAACCACTGTACCAAATATAATGTTATAATAGCTGACCTGGTACATTACAAAGAGCTATTATGCCAGGAATGTGGAAGTGAGTAACTCACCTATGAGGTGCCAACTGTTTCCTTGGAGATAAGTACTTTGATCCACTTCCTAACAATTGCGCCAATATGTGTAAGTAAGGAAAAGGAAGCAGTAAACTGACAGCAACTGCTTATCAACAAAAAAAAAATTGCTTCACCTCTGCATGAAACAACCCATCCAATGTCTTGATTTGCAAAGGCCAAAATGTTGGCAACATGAGGGACCAAAAATACACTTCATGTAATGGATTATTGATGTTCAGTTTTCAGAATATGTTTGTGTGTGTGTGTGTGTACCAAAGCATTTATTTCCTGAATATATATAAAAACCTGAAAGATGTGAAATCATTTTTCAAAATACACCAAATGAATACATAATGGGTGAAGGACAGAGGTTTTCTCAAAATTAGAAACACTTAAGATCTCATAGCTCTATGTAAATGACCAAATGATAATAAAAGACTGAATTGAGTAAGGTAGTACAGGTAGTCCTCAACTTACAACAGTCCGTTTAATGATCATTCAAAGTTACAATGGCACTGAAAAGAGTGACATGATCATTTTTCCACTTATGACCATTGAAGCATCCCCATGGTCACATGATCAAAATTCAGGTGCCTGGCACCTATTTATGACAGTCGCAGTGCCCCAGAATCATGTGATCATCTTTTGCGAGCTTCTGACAACCAAAGTCAATGGGAAAGCCAGATTCACTTTACAGCTGTATTACTAATTTAACAACTGCAGTGATTCACTTAACAATTGTGGCAAGAATGGTTGTAAAATGGGGCAAAAACTCACTTAACAAATGTCTCACTTAGCAACACAAATTTTGGGCTCAGTTGTGGTCATTAAGTCGAGGACTGTCTGTTACAGCACTCCCAAGAACTGAGACTAACAAAACATTTCATGAAACTCATTTTCTCCTTTTTTCTCATTTTCTGACCCTCCCCTAAAAGACATATGCTCCATAATTCTTTGACAGGCTAGACAGAATAATATGTCCTCCACCCCCCTTCATGTCATTGTTGATGATTATATGGATAAATCTATGTGATCTAAGCAATGTGCCCAGACGTGGTTGACCGTTGCCTTTTTCCTAGGGCTATGAAAAAGTGACTGGCTGTAGGAGAAGGAGTGGCAGAACTTGAGTGTTGGAGTCAAAATAGGAAACCAAAATTCTTTTCAACTGAAATGCTAAAACAGATACTGTGTCAAGGTTCGGCATTGAATTTCATGCTTAACAAAGGGGATGGTTGCTTTTTTAAACAATTGATAATCTTTCGTCCCCAGCAATGAAAATTCAGAAAATTCGTGATGCCGGAGGGAAAGGGATGCAGGAGGCAAAAAAAAAATTTTCAACTGAAATGCTAAAAGAGATACTGTGCCAAAATTCAAGGTTGAATTTCATGCTTGCTTTTTTATTTTTTTTAGAAATGTTTTATTGATTTTTTACAATAACAATCCTTAGTGCCTAGTGTACAGCGTGTTGTCTTGGTTCATATATTTTGAAAAAAAACAATCAATAGTAGTTAATTAACAGTCAATAATAATTTCTGTACTTCTGTAATTAGTATATTAATTAATAGTATATTTCTTTGATCTTCCCTTCTCCCAATAGTATTCTCCTTCTTCAACCTTAAACAAATATAATTCTTAATATTTTCAATGCATAAATGATTAAATATATACTTTCACCAGTTCCAAGCATGCTGTTCACTGTTGTTCTGGTTCATGCTCTTGGACTTCAGCTGCAAGTAGCTTGGGCTAGACACTGGTATGCAGCTAGCCTTTCTCCTGTCAGGTTAGAGGGCTTTCCCCGGATCGAACGGAACGACCGCTGTCGTTCTGTGATCATCAGGGCACCCCTCTTTCTTCGTTGCCTCTCTGGAGCAACTTCAGACCCATTTAGGGTCCCCTGACAGGGTGAAATCAGCCGTGGGGTGCAGCGCTCCACAATTCTGTGGCCGTGCTATGGCGCAAAAAGTGGAAGCTGGGTTGCTTGCTTTTTTAAAGAATCAACAATTTTACATCCCAAGCATTGAAAATCCAGAACATTCGTGATGCCAGGGAAAGTGATGCAGAAGGCCGAGAATCCCCCAAAAATTTCAACCAAAATGCTAAAATGGATACTGTGTCAAGGTTCAGTATTGAATTTCATGCTTAAGAAAGGGGTGATTGCTTTTTAAAACAATTTACAATTTTTCGTCCCGAGTAATGAAAATTCAGAAAATTTGTGATGCCAGGGTCAGGGATGCAGGAGGCTAGGAATTAGAAAAAAAAATTCAACCAAAATATTAAAACAGAAACTGTGTCAAGATTTGGGGTTGAATTTCATACTTATAAGTGGTGTTGGTTCGTTTTTTAAGAAATTGACCATTTTTCGTCCCCAGCGACGAAAATTCAGAAAATTCTTGATGCTGGGTACTGTGTCAAGGTTAGGCATTGAATTTCATGCTTAAGAAAGGGGTTGGTTGCTTTTTTAAACAGACTACAATTTTTGATCCTGAGTGATAAAAATTTGGAAAATTCGTTATGCTAGGGTCAGGGATGCCGGAGGCTAAAAATTCAAAAAAGAAATTCAGCCAAAATGCTAAAACAAAAACTGGGTCAAGATCTGGGGGTGAATTTCATTTTTAAAACTGATGTTGGTTGCTTTTTAAAGAAATCAACAATTTTTCGTGCCCAGAAACAAAACTTTATTGAATTTCATACTTATAAATGGGGTTGGTTGTTTTTTTAAGAAATCGACAATTTTTCATCCTCAGTGATGAAAATTCAGGATGCTGGGAAAAGTGATGCAGGAGGCCGGGAATCCAAAATTTTTTCAACTGAAATGCTAAAACGTGTCAAGGTTCAGTGTTGAATTTCATGCTTAGAAATGGGGTTGGTTACTTTTTAAAACAGTCTACAATTTTTCGTCCCGAGTGATGAAAATTTAGAAAATTCATGATACCAGGGTCAGGGATGCAGGAGGCTAGGAATTCAAAAATTTCTTCAACCGAAATGCTAAAACGGAAGTGATACTACTTTCAAGGAAGAGTAGAACACAGTAATGTGAACAGAATCACGTGAAAAATATGAAACCCCATCATTCTATTCAGTAAATGATGTCTGTTTTGTATATATAACCAAGTACAATGTCAAGCTATGAAGATTGCTTGCATTAGGACTGCCATGCTGCTTCTAGCTTGCCTACAGTTGTGAGGGGGGAGGGAAGGAAGGTTTGGAATGTACAGGTGGATTCTATCTGGATGGGAACCAAGGTCACAAAGAGATGTTGTGGTGGACAGAGACGTTCTTCTCATAACAACTGCCTGAGAATTAATTGGACAATGTGACCTGAACTGTCAGAGAGTGGAGGGAAAGTTTTACTCTTTTAATTATCTTTTTCCTGCCATATTGCCAAAGCTGGTTTTCAACTCTTTAGTGCCAGTATGTTGTCCCCAATAAAGTTTTGCATTAGAGATCTAAACGACTCTGGTGTATTTACTTCGTTAGGATCCTTAGCTGGAATCTTGACATACAGATTTGTAGGAGTGTTTTCCTTATGAGTTTTTCCTTATGATATTTCCAAAATATAAATATCCCATTATTCCTTGTGGGTGATATTCAATTAGTCATAAAAGGTAATTGCTTAATTAATGTCTCTAAGGATTAAACTATCAATTCCAATTGCCAATGACAATGAAAATTCACTCATCTTGATAGTAGCTTTGTATTTCCAGAAAAATCCAAGGTAGCTTTGCATTTCCATTATCAAAATAATATCCCAAAGGTTTTTTTTCAAAAGGCAACTGGATTGTCTTTGTTTTTCCTTGAAGCACCTAAAGCACCTTTGGGACAACCATGACTTAGATGACTGAGAATCTCCACAGACATTTATCAAAATCATAATTTCTCTATTTGTTTTACTTTTTAAGCTGGTCATAGTTTATTTTAGTATGTTGGCTGTATAAAATATCTTTTAATATATTATAATAAGCCAAATTGTTAATATGTAACTATTAATGCATTAATAAAAGATTAGATATTCTAGCTCTTTATATAGTACTGTAAGTCACCAAATGGATGGAAAGTTAACCTCAAGGTGTTACAAAACAGACAATGAACAAATTTCATAGCCCCAGACCTCAGGGAAAGTTTTCATTGTTTTATATATAACATTATTAAATGGAAGGAAGAACAGCAGCAATAAAGTTCATAACACTTCACTGTGTCAGTTCGTAGTATAACAAAATCTTCTTGCTTGTAGCATTCAAATAATCTTATTTTTTCTTCAAAAATCTCCAGGGAAGGAGATTTCAGTTTTCTAGGTAATTACTTCCCACAGGTCTTAAAGGCAGAATCATCATTTTTAGATTTAGAATAGTTTAATTCACTTTTCCTTAGTCTCTATGGAGATTATGGGAAATATAATAATTATGAGATAAAATATGTTTCAAATCTTGTATAATATTTAAAATAACTGTTCTGAAAAATAGCAGTGATAATTATGATATAGTTTACCTGAAAGAGTTGAAAAGTTTAACTATTTAGGGCTAAGGCTTGCTGTTGGCTCGTAATTTTATACTTTCCATTAAAGCTTAGTGAAGTTGGTAACCCAATAAAATAATGGAAAAGAAGAACTATGAGGACCCAGATTGTTGGGGGCAATATGCTGACTCTGTAAACTGCTTAGAGAGTGATGTAAAGCATTATGAAGCGGTATATAAATCTAAGTGCTATTGCTATTTTAGCACAGCCTTATGTGAGAAAGAAGAATTATTAGGTATGTTCACCGCTTTGTGTTATTTATTAAAAAAGGCAGGATGAAAAATATGAAATAAAAATGAGAGAGAGAGATTAAACCAGAAACATTTATTATTGACAAATCCACATATACTTCTACTAATAATAGCATTGTTTCAAAGGGCTTATCTTGTTTTGAATGATTTATTACTGTTCCAGAATCTTTCTTACTGAGGTCAACATGCCTGTTCTCTAATTCTCTGGGCTGCCTTCTTTAAGATAGAGATCTAACATACCCTCCTCCAATTACTGAGACCTTAGTCATTTTCTAAGATAATATACAGAAGTTTGGACAAATGATCAACAAGTTCTTTCAGTCCCTTAGGATGCAGTCCATTTACCACTGGATATCTGAACTTATTCAAGACGAGTAAATGCTTCCTGACTATCAAATACAATCACTTTACTTTTGTTAATGATAAATCCCTGTTTCTACCAAGTATGGTGAATTCATGGTCATTCAATCAACTTTTCACATTGCTTGTTGGAATATACTGCAATTCTCCTCTTTTCCCACAACAACAGGAGATACACACATACATAAACATACAGACCTTTATCAGTCAAATTTAAAAGACCACACAACATTAACATGGGGCTACCCTTGAAAAGTATCAGAAGTTTCAGCTGATACAAAGTGTGGCCACAAAAGCAATCTTAGACACCCAAAGTGCTCTACAGGTAACACCTTTGTTGCATAAGCTGCACTGAGTGCCACTCTGCTTCCTGTCCAATTCAAGATGTTGGTTATGACTTTTAAAGCCCTTTTTGGCATGGAGCCAGGCTACCTACAAAACATTTTTCATTCCATTACATCAGCCCATTCCATCCGGTCAGGCAGGGAAGATATGTTGCAGACCCCATGGGCAAAAAAAAAAAAAAATCCAGGAAGAGGGTCCAGGAAGAGAGTTTTCTGTCCATTGCTCCCTCCCTGTGGAACATTCTCCCCCCAGAAGTGAGATGGACCATCACTCACCTGGCCTTCAAAACTATCTAAAGACCTGGTTCTACCATCTTACTTAGGGCTCACAGATAATCATATAGGGACTGGCGAGCATCTTAAAAGCTCTTTCCCTGCCTTTTAATTAACTTTTATTGTCAAGTTTAACTATCCTTTCCTCTATTTTAAATGTTATATTTAGTTTTTATGTTTTTTAACAATTTACTTGTGCACCGCCCGAAGTCCCTATATGAGGAAAATTGGTGGTCCCTAAATGTGATAAGAAAGGAAGGAAGGAAGGAAGGAAGGAAGGAAGAAAGACTCCAAGTTGTTGCTAATTTAAAAACAGCAACCAAATAAAACAAAGAAAAGAATTATACTGTATGTATCCAGAAAAGAAAACATTCACACTTGTGCATAAAATCCTATGAAATACTCTCCACTCATCCTAAGCCAAGCCCTAAAGAAAAAGTCAGGTTTTTCATAGGTTTTTTAAACCCATCAGAGTGGGGACCACTCAAGCCTTTGGTGGGTGCTGTTCAACAGGGCTGATAAGAGAGAAAAAGCCTACTTCTTGGGTCTCATCAGATGACATTCGATTGATGGAATCCAGAGCATATTCACTCTAAATCAGGGGTGTCAAACTGGTGGCCTGTGGGGCGGATGCATCACGCACAGACCATGCCCACCCCAGCTCCACAAAAAACGTCGTGATACATCACAATATGTCATGTGATGCAATCAAGTTTGACAGCCATGCTCTATATGATCATAAAGAATGGGTAGAAATCAGGAAATATCCCAGATAGCCAGATCCAGTGCTATGGAGAGGTTTATAGGTGGCAACCAGCATTTTGAATTGCATCTGGAAGCCAACTTGCAATTATAGTAGCTTTCTGTATTTCATTTCCACCCATTAAGAATGTATTCCGAAGTTAGTAACATTCCACACCCTTGACAAAATTACTTGTAACCTATCAAAGCCTGTGTTATGATAAATATATATTTATACGCCTCAAAACTCTGTTGCTTTTGCCGCTTCAAAATAATAAAGCTACCCTGATAGCCTTTAGAGGTCAGTAAAAGATGTTGTAGTCATTAATCAATTTACCATGTTAAACCCTTTATAATTATAGAAGTTGAGATATTGCCATTGGGAATGAAAAAGCAATAGTGCATCTCTCACATTGCATGATTTTTAATAGATGAAAACATGTATAGCATAAATTAAGATTTTCTCCTATATAAAGTTGATGTGATAGTGAAGGAAAGAACACACTTGGATTGAGTAAAAAGCATTTAGCTAAATCACATGATATGAAATATTTGTTACTCAATGCATAATATAAAGTTGAACTACTGGTGATTTAAAATACCAAATGGTGCCTCTGTATAAATAGGGACAAAATTTAAGGTGAGGCAAAACTTATTTAATCAAAAAAGCTTAAGCTATTACAGATGTATTTAGGGAGTAAATAAATTATAAAAATCTTGTTCCACTATCCCATAATGATTCATTTAAATGTTCTTATATTAATGTTATCTTCTCTCTTATTTATAATTGTTAATTTTCAATTTGCCTTCATTATAAGAAACTTTTCATTTAACATTACTGTTTTATTATAGGGGAAAATAAGATGCCTGCTTTTCTGGGGGCAAAAAAGTTTTACCTTTACAAAGCTACCATCAGATACAACTAATTGAGCAAGTTTTTATGGCAAACTATGATCAGTCAGAAATCAGGTTAGGATTATTATGGGCAAGTGATTATACACTGCACAGGATTATTACAAACTTATTCCTCAAATAACTCTGCCAGTGCAGACAAATTTGTTCTACTAACCTATATGCTAACAAAATAGTGCTATTGTGATATAATTCTAAAACTGTCTTTGAATTTGCTGAGGATTAGTAAATGGCTGAGCTAATACACTATTATTCAAACAGCTCACCATGCAATAGATATTTCATAAATCAGTGTTTTTCAATCTTGGCAACTTTAAGATATGTAGATGCTGGCTGGGGTATTTTGGGAATTGAACTCCACACATCTTAAAGTTACCAGATTTGAAAAACATTGCCCTAAACAGTCTTTCCCAGCTATGCAAGTTCTTGGCACCATTGAGATGAGAGATTTCTTTGTGGCCTCTTCTGCTCCAGAGATAAGGGGATTTTATTTTTAAAAAAGCTAAGCTTCTTGTGTTTGAAAATTAAAAGAACAGTTTATGAAAGGGAATTTTGAGAATTTCAAGATTATTCTGCAGTCCTTCCTCCCATCTTTATTTTCTACTTGTAGGTACAAATCTTTGGAGATATAAATAAAGAAAACCAGTTTGTGCAGTAGTTAAGGCACCAGCCTAGAAAGTAGGAAACTTTTAGCTCTTAGACCAGGCTAAGGCTTAGAGCAACAATTCCCTCAGTTTAAGAAGTGGGCAATGGCAAGCCACTTCTGCAAATCTTGTCAAGAAATGTGTAAAGGGTTGTGCAGGCACTCGCCAAGAATGATTTATATGACTGCACAAATATGCGAAAGGTATAATAATAAACTCTGCAGTATTTTCTCAAAAAACATAGTAATTGCCACTACTGGGTCTCTTCAAAATAATCTATAGTTTAATAACTTTTAAAATAAAATAAGAAATAAAAAGCCAGCTTCATGCGTGTCAGATGAGAAAAGATGAGAGAGGGAAAAAAGTGTTAGGAACATGTGATGATCGTTGTATCTTGTAGGATGGGGAGGAGTATTAATTTTCTGTAAGAGTTTATTATTTTCTTTGTAATTTATTGAAAAATAGATTAAGGTTGAGGAAATTGGTAAGACACTAAAATTGAAAAGTGAGATCTTAAAACAGGTAGCCATTAATTTTCCCAAGCTTATTTCCCTGGAAGCTATAAGTTTTACTCTGAGTGAGAAAGTAATATGGATTCTTCTACTCTGATACAGGTAATTAGGCTAGGTTTTAAGTACTAAACAAGATAGAGAATGCCAGGCCTGAGAGCTCTGCATTGAAAACAGGAATCTAATGGTCTTCCATCTGTGACAGATCTCAAATGATCAGAAATCTTGAACAATCTCCAGATCAGCCCTGAAAATTGCAATCTGGAAGGTTCCAATCTTATATGAGATATAAGAAGATTATAATTTGATGCAATCTAAGAATAAATAAAACTTTTACATAGGGCAACTTGATATAGTAAATGAAGAATCTTGATGTAGTCATTGGACTTTTGTGCTTTGAGGAAGATGAGAGCGATGCCAGAGGTTCAACCATACTGGACAGGTCTCATCAGAGGAGCCAGACAAAGTGTATCTCCCATAAGCAAAATGGTGAGACATAATTTACAGAAGCCCATACCACCTCCATCATTGCCCAGGTCAACAAGGGCCATGCTAGATGTTGGAGTTCCTGGACATCTAGTCACAAATGAGCTACAGGTAAAAGAGAATACTTGTAGCTCAGGGTTGAAATAAGGGGTCCTTGGTGCTCTCTGAGCTTGGTTGTTTTCCTGAAGATGTTTCATTACCAAACTAAGTAACATCAATAGTGCAATGAGCTTCAGGACTCAGGACTGTTGGCTGAGCAATCATGGCCAGCAGCCACCAAACTACTGGAAAAAAAGTTGTTTACTGATCATAAATATATCAAGACTGAAAGCAAAGAAATAATTATCTGTTTTCACAAATCAAGTCCAGAGAGAAGAGATATCTCAAAAGAATGCACCAGTTCAAGGAAAGAAAAATTTCCAGGATCAGAAATAACAGTACAGAGGCTAGGAGACCAATGTTGATTTATACGGTAATATGAAATAAAGTATGCACAGAAGCAATATTGGAAGAACTGCAAAGTTCTACCCAAGCAAAGAAATTGAAGCCTTGCCAGAAGTGACTCAGCCTGTAGAGGCAAACCAAGCCAGAATCACTATTGAATCATTTTCAGTTCTGATTCAAGCAGTGTCTCCTCAGCCTTCTCCTCCAAAAGAACAAAGCTCTCAGCCCGTTTGTTGATAGCCCAAAATTGGAAGAGCCCAATTCTGCCTACAATGGAAGACTGGAGATTGAAAGTTTCGTATCTTGCTGAAATGGCAAAGATTTCGGCTTATTTGAAGAATCATTCAAATGAACAATTTTTATCAATATGGAGAAGATGGATTGTTTATATTCAAAAGAAGCATAGAGTGGTAGAATATAACT
>NW_015386696.1:39397-43616 GCF_001527695.2 Protobothrops mucrosquamatus
AAAATTGGAAGAGCCCAATTCTGCCTACAATGGAAGACTGGAGATTGAAAGTTTCGTATCTTGCTGAAATGGCAAAGATTTCGGCTTATTTGAAGAATCATTCAAATGAACAATTTTTATCAATATGGAGAAGATGGATTGTTTATATTCAAAAGAAGCATAGAGTGGTAGAATATAACTTAGGTTTTTAGATTTTTTTCTATTTTGTTTATTCTTTCTATCTTTTTTGTAGATTAAGATACTTCGTGGAGTTAGGGATATTAGTATTTGTTTACTTATATATGAATATTATCCTGGGATTAGGTTTGGGAAGTCCGGGGTGGGTGGGGGGTTTTTACTTGTTACTGTATTTATTATGCTTTTGATTGTTTTTTTATGATGGAAAATAATAAAATTTCTTTTGGAAAAAAAAAAAAGCTCTCTAACTAAAAAAACATGAGGAATTTAAACAAAGAATAACTGAACATCTAGAACAACACAAAAACAACAGAATAAGGTTGTCTGCATTGAAACTTGTTCCAAAGAAACAGCTAGTACAAGGTTAAAAGATCCCAATACTGCAATATCAAATATAAGCACCAGCTCACTGCAACAAACAAACCAACTCATGCACAGTATGACTGCAGTTGTAATTGAATGCCTTGGATACAAAATCAACAAATAAGAAAAAGGCCAAACAGCACATCACCAAAATCAGGCTGGATAATAAAATTAGCATGCTAAGATCAGATGCAATAAAGCTAGAATAGAGGAAAGAAAAGAAGCTGAAGAACAAGATGACCAAGTAATACCTGATCTAGGTATATCACCTAGAAATGAGGAAGATTAAGAAAGGACTGGAAATACTATAGCAGCAAATAACAGCTGTAGCCAAGTTAAACAGATTCCATCTAAAATTGCTAAAGAGAACATATGAATATTTTATTGGTAAACATGTCTTAGATCCTAGAAATAAACTTTATGACTATCTCATGTTACAATTCATGTCTTTATGTTCATATGGGCAGTAAACCATACAGTATATAGGGGTCCATCAGTCTGCTACAGTAAGCATCTTATAATCATACCAACTAAAGTTTGGAATTGCTTCTGATATGAATTTAGCTGTGAGGGAAATTATTTTGGTATGGTTCTGATTTAAGCAACAAATATGAAATAACTTCAGAGCAGCCCCAAAATTAATTTAGATCTGCATCACAGGATTAAACAAATTAATATTTAGTTTGTTATAGTAACTGTACAATTTCTGTTACATAAACTGATTGCTTGAGGGCTTCTGGTTTTGCGTAGTAATGCAAGTAGCCAAGGGATCACGGGACTCCACACCCTACGGCCAATTCTTTTCTGTTTGGTGACCCTAAATGGGCCTAAAGGCGCCCCAGAGAGGTGACAAAGAAGGAGGGAAGCCCTGCCAACCGTGGAGAGATGGCAGTCGATCCAGTCGTTCAGGGAAAGCCCTCCAGAAACTAGCAGAAGAAAGGCTAGCTTCACTCCAGAGTCTAGCCCAAGCTACAAGCAGCCAAAGCCAAAAAACACTAATTTAAGCTTGACAGCAAACAACGTGTTTGGAACTGGGTAAGAATATTGATTTTCTCTCTTCTACTTGATATTTGATTTCCTGGAAAAAAGAAAAAAAAAGTCTGAAAGTGAGAAGGAGGGGGATTTAAATGAACACATCCTCAATTTAACCCTACAACAAAAAAACTCTCAGAAAATAAAAACAGAGAGCAATCAGATAAAGCAGACAATTGAACATAAACCAGAGGAAAGAGATTTAAAAATGGAACCCAACAATGGAAGGAATTATGATTTAACCCAAGCGGAGAAAAACTTGCAGGAAATACTGGACATGGAAAAGATAACCTACACTTCAAGGTTGCAAAATAAGTCTGAGGACAAGAAAAAAGATTTGACAAAATGGATTATAGAGCTGTCAGGAGAACTACGAGAACTTGAGAGACAAAAAATGATAAGAGAAATTAAGAGAGAAAGAAAGAAAAATATTTTTGATGAATACGAAGAGGCAAAACCCTCCCACAAAAACATTTTACTGTATTTGTCTCCTGTACTTACGACAACATCTACAAGACTATGGGAAGACTTTTTGGTCCAGCGGAGCATATTGATTAGGAAAGATGTTTGGCAAAAAAAAAGGCTAAAGTTAGAATTAAGAAAGTGGATGATGGGACTTATCAGATGGAATATTTAAAGACTAAACATTTGTTTGAATATGGTTAAAAAATAGAAAAAATTCTGGATATGTGTATTTTAGTTTAAGAGGGATAGCCCCTCAAGTAACATAGTATTCTTTTTTATTTTGTTTTATTTATTTATTTATTTATTTATTTATTTATTTATTTTTACGATATGAGATATATAAAATTGTTGGGGTGGTTTACATGAGGGAAAGGTTTTAGATATTTAAGTGTAATTGATCTTGAGAAAATCTCAATTGACAAGAATGTTCTGAATAGATGATTGGATTAGATGATTGGATTTATTAGATGGAATATTTATAGATTAAACATTTGTTTGAATATGGTTAAAACAATAGAAAAATTATGGATATAAATGTATTTTAGCTTAAGAGGGACATGTTTTTTAAGTAGTATATTATTTCCTTCTTTTTTTCTTCTCTCTCTTTTTTTAAGATATGAGAAACGTAAAACTGTTGGGATGGCTTTTTTGATGAAAAAGATGTAATACTTAAGTGTAATTAACTCTGATAAAATCTTAACCGGTAAGAATGTTTTGAACATTGCAGGGAAAACAAATCTACAGAACTTTGAAAACAGGTTTTATGACGAGATAATTAAGATGATCACTTAGAAAAGAAGGTTTACATTGATGTGGTTGTTAAATACTAGAAAAATGTTTATATTCAATTGTTATCTATCAAAATATTAAGAAATGTACTAATTTAAGGTTGGTTAAAGAGAATATTACTGGAAGAAGAAAAAAATCAAAGAAAGCTACTATTATGGAATTATAGAAATTAATTGTTATTATTTTTAAATGTAAACCCAGACAACACGCTGTTTACCAAATATTAAGGTGACTGTTTAAAAAAATCAATAAAATATATTAAAACAAAAGCTGACTGCTTGATTTGAACAATACAACAATTAATAGTATAACATGCTATAAATTTATATTTACAGATCAACTTGGATTGCATTTATAATCATTGCAACAGAAAGCTTAATGTCCTACCTGCTGCTTCCTCAAGGGATAGAACAGAACATAAAATCAGCTTTTGCTATCAAATATCATAATCTCTGGTTATATTTAAATATTATAAGAATTTGAGTTGAACACAACTAGATAATATCAGGATAATTCAGGAGTCTTTGATGAATCCAAATAGGGTAAAATACTCCGAAGTGTTTTGTGATTATATTAAATAGAATTCTTTAGAATACTTCATTGGCCAAGCGTGATTGGACACACAAGGAATTTGTCTCTTGTGCATAAGCTCTCAGTGTACATACAAACAACAAAGTGATAAGTCATAGATCATAAATCATAAGATACAATCATAAATCATAAGATACAAACAGCAATTGATAAATCATAATATACCAATAGGAAAAGATAGGAGGAAAGATGAGAGGTGAGAAAGAAGAGAAAGATAAAAAGATGGCAAGGATAAGACAATACAGTTTACTACATAGGTAAATACCTTTAGGCATAAGACAATACTGTAGGAGTTAGGTGTTTAGCAGAGAGATGGCATGAGGGAAAGAAACTGTGTCAAGTTGTTTTGGCATGCAATGTCATATAGCAGCATCTTGAGGGGAGAAGCTGAAACAATTTATGTCCAGGATGTGAGGGATCTATAGATATTTTCTCAGTCCTCTTTCTAGTTTATGCAGTATACAGGTCCTCAATGGAAGGTAGGCTGGTTGCAATTGTTTTTTCTGCAATCCTAGCTATTCATTGGAGTCTGTACCTGTCCTGTTTGATTGCAGTTCTAAACCAGACAGTTATAGAGGAGCAAATGACAGACTCAATAATTCCTCTGTAGAACTATATCAGCAGATCCTTGGGCATTCTGAGTTTCCTGAGTTGACAGAGGAAGAACATTCTTTGTTGTCCCTTTTTAATGATGGTTCTAATGTTAGGTGTCCATTTCAAGTCCTGGGATATTACAGAACCCAGAAACCTGAAGGTCTCTACTGTCGATGCTGTGTTGTTTAAGAGGTGGTAGAATAGGAGG
>NW_015386696.1:44199-69593 GCF_001527695.2 Protobothrops mucrosquamatus
ATGAGATGAGATGAGATGAGATCACCTTTATTGTCATTTTTTACTGTGGGCACGACGACACATATGAAAAATGAAATTTAGTTGCCCGCTCTCAAAGTGAACACATACATGACACACACCTAAACATACTATATACAACATATACATACTATATACAATATATGTATAGAACTACACCCCTACATATACATAACATATGAATATTAAACACTGTCCATCTTGAAGGAGGAAGCTTGAGAATTCACAAGGTTTATACTGTATGGAACAAAACTGTGACTGAACCTGGATGTTCTGTTTTGGATACCATGGAGCCTCCTCCCAGAAGATAACAAGGAAAACAGGTTGTGAAGAGGATGGGTAGTGTCCCAGACAATCTTACGGACCCTGCTCAAGCAACACTTCTGTGCTATGTCCTAGATGGAAGGGAGGGAACTGCCAATGATCTTTTCAGCCATCTTCACCGCTCTCTGCACCACTTTCATGTCTGAAGCAGTGATGCTTCCAAACCAGACTGTGATGCTGTATGACAGGATGCTCTCGATCGTCCCCCTATAGAAAGTGGTAAGGATAGGGGAAGGAAGATGTGCTTTTCTCATGCAACACAGAAAATGGAGGCGCTGCTGTGCCCGCTTCACCAGTGTCTCGCTGTTGAGTGACCAAGCCAGCCTACTTGTTAACTGCAAACCCAGGAATTTGATGCTGGTAACCATTTCCACAGTTGAATCATTAATGCACAGAGAAGTGTGGCTGTGCCTGTCTTTTCTGAAATCGACAATGATCTCTTTGGTTTTTCCGGTATTTAAAACTAGGCTGTTCTCCTTACACCAGTTCACCAACCCCTCAACCTTCTTGCAGTAAGCAGGTATTCAATGTGATTTTACCTAGCTTCACCTGCTGCTTCCTATCTGTTAGTTTACAGTCCATCTGCGAGTGTGGTTAGGCACAGCTAGTTGAGTCAGTTCCAAACTGAAAGTAAGTTAGACAAATGATTTTTTATTAGTAGTATGTTTAGGGTTGTTTTTGCTTTAATTGAATCTTTTCTGTGTATTGACCAGTAAGATTTGTAGTGATCCAGGAAGTAAAACAAAGGCTGAGATTAATTTTAGTTTATAGGTTCCCTATATATTTTTCATGCCATTTATGGATGCAGATCCACTCAAATTTACCACCATCACATCTAGCCAATGTGGGCAATTACAGTAATGCATGAGGAGTAAAGGAAGAACTATATAACCCATCATATAAAACAAATATCATCATAGAAAGAACATTATCTATAACTCCAGTGGATCTCTAGAGAAGGCAATAGTTATACAATCTTCCTTTGGATTGATAGAATGTAACAAAATGCCATTTAAATATTTCATATGTAACATAAGGATGTAACTATATTTTCATTTTATTAAAAAATAGGCTTATTTTGACAAACATTGTTTTTTCCAACATCAGCTTTTTCTAATATAGTCACCTCCATATGCATTGGTAATTCTAATTCCAAATTTACAAAGTAGTTGGTTGTGCTGTTGGGAAATTCTGGGAATAGTGAACCCAACATATCTGGAGAACACTAAGTAGATGGTTAATTATATAAAGAGGAAAATATTTTCAAGAAGGTGAAGCTCTATGCCATTTTTCTTGCTAGGTTGCTTCTAAATTAATTATAAATAGTGGGCTAAAGACTGCAGGATATTTTTTTTATCAGTAGAATTGATGCATACTGTAGAGTTTAGAGGACTTATTTACATACACTCTCCCTTCCTTGGTTGGCTACCCAAATGCCTGCAGCTTAACTCTGCATAAACATTGTATAGTTAATTGGCTTCTGCATGTTAGCTCATCTCTTGCTGCCAGAGCTAACTACCTATGGAGCCAATCTCCAGTTTTTCAGTTTTGTAGCATAGTGCCAGTGGCACAAAAACTTGCAAATATTTTTCATTGAATTCAACACTGTCTTATACATTCAATAAGTTTCTTTGAAGCTGTGCTCAAAGCTTAAGGATTTGATCAAAGGATCATTCTGGATACTGAAGTACACTATATTAACTGGTCAAATCTGGCATAGCAGTGCAAATAGAATTAAATAAGTGAGGGGTCCTTGGTGCTCTCTGAGCTTGGTAGTTTTCTTGCAGACATTTCATTACCCAAACTAGGTAACATCATCAATGCTAAAAAGGAGGGGGATCTGCTCTCAGTTTATATTCTGGTGGCTTGCCCCATCAGTGGAGGTGGTCTTGGAGCAGACATGTCAAACTCGCGTCGTCACATGACATCGCACAACGTATCGGAGCTTTTTCGCTATTGCCGGCAATGGGATGGGCGCGGCTCCGGTATGATGAAACCGGCCCATGGGCCGGCAGTTTGACACCCCTGTCTTAGAGGTTCTTTGGCTAGGCTGTTTACTGTTGGCTTGTTTGGCAGTTCCTTGATTGGGGTATTGTTTCCTTGATTGTTGGTTTTACGTTAATCTTGGAGTTAATCTCTGCTCATCTGGGTGCTGATTGCTGGTGGGGAGGTGTTTTGGTCTTTTTGTCTCCTTTTTGGCTTGTTGACTGTCTCTTTTGCATAGTTTGTAGATATTGTTTATATCTATGGGTCTATTGATGGCTCATTTGTCAAAATGCCAGGCTTTTAGAAATTCCCTAGCATTTTTGGACTTGGCTTAGTCTAGGAGAGTCACAGTTTCCCAGTTGAAACTATAATTTATAATTGAAATTATAAAAATTAATGCAAGACATGAATCTTCAAAATCAATAATAAATCCAAACCTATTGATAATCTCTTCAACTTGGCCACAAATTTCAGCTCTTTGTTATACCTATAAATGACTAGTTTTATATATAGAATTTTACAAAGCAACAAAAAAGATAAATATTTTTTTTCAACTTAAATTCTGCCTCATGCTTCTAAAGAAATCTTCAAACAGTTAATAACAATTAAAATGTCAGTCAGTACAATATAATAAATAATTTCAAGATGACAATAAGAGAGAGTACAGAAGGAGCATGTCATTTTCTGAACTATCCATAAAGTCTTCAAAGATCATATGCAATCCCTGTTAATTTTAGTGCTTAATATTTTTATATTCTTGGTTTTATTGTGCTGTAAGTAACCTAGAGTTGCTTCAATAGTGAGATGGTCAGCATATAAATTTAATAAATAAATCATATATTAGAGATGCTGAATGCTGAAATTAGCATGGGTTCAACTGATCTATTTAAAAATTGCAAGGCTGTAATATTCATCATTCCATTTGGCAGGGTGATTAAAATTTCTGTTTCAGTGTTCCGAGTTCATCCAGCTTATATGTGTGCCTCGAAAGCAAATTTATATTCTCATCTACATTATAAGGTTTCTCCCTGTCTCTCAGGCATCATACCTACATAGAAAGTGACAAGGATGCTCCTGGTGCTAAATACAACAGACCTTTTGGCCTATTTACAAAAACTGACAGTCAGTTGGAAGATGGGGATGACAGACTACTATTGAAGAAACCAACTTTGCTCTTAGTTTTAAATGTAAACTTTAGGTTTACAGTATTACAGTTTTAAATTACATTTAGAATTTAAAATTTAAGCCATATCCAAACTTATCCAAATAGACATCTGCTCATACAGTATGAGGGTTGCTTTCATCCTTTGTGGCCTATACCTTTTCCTCACTTCTCACCCTCCAATTTTCTTCAGCAGACTTTCCAATCTAAATGTTTCACAAATCAGTTGGTATAATTCCAAATGCTACAAAGTGTGTGCAGGATATTATTTATTTTATTTAATTTATAATCCCACCTTTATTTTGTAAGTAACTCAAGGTGGTGAACATACCTAATACTCCTTCCTCCTCCTATTTTCCCCACAACAACAATCCTGTGAGGAGAATTGAGCTGAGAGACTGGCTCAGGATCACGCAGCCAGATTCTCATGGCTAAGGCAGGACTAAAATTCACAGTTTCCTGATTTCTAACCTGATGCCTTATCCATTAGACCAAATATATTTATTTGTGGTCCTTGATTTGTGATATATTCTTGGAGGAGTACACGCACTCAGTGAATAAAGAGTCACAAAAACCTGAAATATATGTAAATATCTTACATTAAATATAACTTCTTATATATAGGAATCAGCCTGTATGATCCTGTTTGAATTGTGTCTCATGACAATTCAGTTAATGCCTTTTACCAGTTTATTAACCAATGGGCATTAGACAAAATTGTATGTATGTGTGGCAGAGAAAGTGTATAAACTTAAGGTACTATCTCAATTATTCACACTGCCTCCTCATCCAACTTAGATCCCTTAGAAGCAGTGAAAGAACAATGGGTACATATTTTAGCAGAAACAACTAAATCCAGTAAAATATAACTTTAATATCAAAGTAAGACTGCTCAACATTTTGTCTGGACAGAACTTCAATTTACTGACTGTATTTTAAGCTGCTGCTGTCTCCATGTTGATAACACCTACTAAGACTCTGGACAATTTCTCGCAGTTGTTTCTTCTACATCAAGCATTATTGGCTGGGAAACGGGAGCTGCAGTTTGAGTATACCTGCAAGGCCCCAGGATGAGAAAGGCTCATCTCAATGAAAGGTAGAAACCTGCAGAGCTCCCAATGACAATATATACAGATTGAGACNACATTATTTCCACTTTCTAGCATGTGTCTCACAATAAAAATGAGAATTATTTCCAATTTCCAGTCCATGTCAATTCAGAAGGATACCATGAATATTGATACAGAAAGTGGCTGATAAGGCCCTTATAAATGAACAGGCAGTATTTATGTTTTTTCCCAGTTTGAGTCTGAGTGAAACTAAATTTACTAAATATTTTATTATCTACAAACAGCGACACAGCACAGTCAATATATACTTAATGTCCTTTTTAAAAGTGGGGCATAGGATGGTACTTAAATAGATCCAGGGGAAACATCAATATATTTCAGTAGAGGCCTTATTGCTTATTTAGGGAAAGTTGTTATTCCTAAAACTCTATCAGCTGGAAACAGTTCTTAAAAAATGGCTGACATCTCCAAAAAGTCTGTTATTGTATGTGTGTAAATGGATGCAAGCAAATTCAGTCGATTGATTAGCACATTTATATATTTTTTCATAAATATATAATATATAAAATTCAATAATATATATATATTTATACATTTATAGTACAATTATTTGCATTACATATTAAATGTGCTAATCAAATGAAATAATTGTATTATTGCAAGAAAGCAGAACAATTCCATGAAAAGGCCAAATCGCTTTCTTTATTGTTGTTCACCTAATTTACAAGAACCTCACCAGACTGACTTGGAAAATGGGAGATAAGAGCTTCACGTTTCCTCCCACAGGGTGACTCCATGGTGCAATACTTCTTTACTCTCCTCTCGCCTTTCACCTTTGGATGGTGATTCTTTGGACTTGTGCTACAGGTCCTTCCTTAGAACCGTGCAAAATTCTTTTCAGTTAATTCTGAACCAGAGGTTTAAATCAGTCTTACTCCTAAAATAAATCATAAGCCATTAAATGTGTGATTTTTAAAGGGGATGGAAAAACAGAGTTTTATTCTTTCCTCCATCCATTTCCTACCCCAAAATCAAATATAATCTGGGTTTTTTTAAAAAAAAATGAAGATATTTATTGAATACAAAATATGTAACCAATGCAAATCAAAATCAAGATGGGATTTGGGCGCAACATAGCAACAGAAAACAAAAACAAAACACCTAGAATATACCCAGACACAGAACTGAATGCTAATCAAGTCTGGAAAGTACTGGCTTGATTGATAACTGAAAACTCTATAGTAAATTCAAATTTGGCACTTGGCTTGAATGAGCTCTACTCTTTACGTAGTAGGTACTCTACACTGTTTTGGCAATACAGATAACTGTTGTTTGTTTCACACTAGAAAACTTTTGGTTGATAAAGTATATAACCTGACAGACAAAAAGCTGCCATTTTGACATTTAAAAATGGTAATGGCCTAGAGGGCCCCTTTCTTTTAGGCTAACAATTTAGATCTCATTAACTTCAATTATAGTAATGACTGAACGTGGTTCGTTGTTCGTTGTTACTTATATTCATGAAATTAATGAAGACTGCAATTCCCAGTGAATAAAAATTCTGATCTCGACAGTAACAGTATGATATTTTTTTTAAAAAAAAGTTTTACTGAAGTATTTTTTCAGAACAACACAAATTCACAATAATGGGAAATACTGGAACCATGAGGCATCATGATAAAACAAAGTTATACTGCTGTGCCCTGCCTTGACATTGTTTCATCACATTTTTTTCTCTTTCTATTTACTATGGATGGAAGAGATTATGCAATGATATGAGTAATAATTACAGAAGGGGAATAAATAAATCTCCTTATATTTATTGTTTTTTGAGAGACAAAATGAGACATAATCCCTGTATCTATTTCCTCCCCCTCTCCTAACATGAATGGCTCTGGCTGCTGCTGTTACTGAGCATCAAAGGAGGCTGTAGGTGTCACTCCCACCCAGTGCATAGCTTATGTCAACAAAAGGGACAACTTTGTAAGTCAACATATTCATCATATTTTAGGGCTCTTGTTTACTTCCAATTTAATTTATTTTTGTGACTGGGATTTTAAAATCATCTTTATATCAGCCCTCTTAAACCATTCAGCTTTGGACTCCACACAAAGTTTTTAAATATTTGAGATTTGAAAGAATATTTTCTTTAAAACATGTTTTAAAAATCTATAAAAATACATCTTCCTTTTTTTGAAAAAAATTAAAAGACATGACAATTTATATTCACTTCCTATACATTTTTAATAATGAGCACTTTATCTGAATACTTTCCTTAAAATGTGTCAGGAATAATAAATGGAATAACCTTTTGTATCTTCTTTTGCACTTTTATTGTATACACCAGTGGTTCTCAACCTGTGGGTCGGGACCCCATTTGGGGTCGATCGACCATTTCACGAGGGTCGCCAAGCAAGGCTGTCCGCCATTTTTTTTGTCCGCCTTTTTTTTGTCCGCCATTTTTTTTGTCCGCCATTTTTCCCCCTTTTCCGGTGGGTGCCTTACCTCCCTTGGGTTGGGCTAGCTGGTGGTCGGCCTGCTCCATCTCTGCCGCTTGCCAGCTATGCTTCAGCCGGCGCAGAGGGCGGAACCACGCATGCACGGTACTCCTGGGCAGGGAAAGTCCTCGACTTACGACCGGTTGGGTAGTCCTCGACTTATGACCGGTTTAGTCCTCGACTTACGACCGGTTTAGTCCTCGACTTACGACCGGTTGGGGTCGCGGCATTAAAAAGGTTTAGAACCACTGGTATACACCAAGCTTTTTGATGGGCAATAAAAATAATAATTGAAATGGATTAGCTATTTAGAGTGATGTCATTCTATATAGCTTTATGTCCTTATAGTCCGTAATTGTTGTTTTTTTTTAGTTTAAGTTAATGCATGCAGGTAGTTCTCGACTTACAATCACAATTGAGCCCAAAATTTATGTTGGTAAGTGAGACATTTCTAAGTGAATTTTGCCCCACTTTATGATCTTTCTAGCCACAGTTCTTAAGTGAATCATTGCAGCTGTTAAGTTAGTAACACAATTGTTAAGTGAATCTGGTTTCCCCACTGGCTTTGCTTGCCAGAAAGTTGCAAAAGGTGATCACATGACCCCAGGACACCGCAACCATCATAAATATGAACCAGTTCCAAGCCCCCAAATTTTGATCACATGATCATGGGGATGTCGCAATGGTCATAAGTGTGAAAAAAAGTAATAAGTCACTTTTTTCAGTACCGTTGTAACATTGAACGGTCACTAAATAAAATGTTGTAAGTTGAGGACTATCTGCATTTATACACTTTCATATATATTTATATATAATTTTATATATAAGCAGTATAGAAATTGAAGTTTGTATTTAGGTAAACACAGAGAAAAAATACACAATAACACAAACTGGTCTAACTATTTTAGTCTAAAGTTTAGTTGGTTTTTAATTTTAAAAACTGTATCTAGTATTCCTTATGAATGGTTATATCTACAATACTATTACCTAATTAGGCAACTCTAGAAAATGCTATTGCAATCATAAATTTATTTCTTGGAATTATTTAAATACATCTGACCCTATGCAGGTGTAGGAATGTATAAATATTAATACATATTTCATATCTGAGCTTTCTTTAAGAAAAATGAAGATTAAAAACACTCATGCCATATCAAGGAACTCCAAAGTTCTTTAGAATATAAACTCTGGAGATAGTGCATTACATACAAAAATCCATCAGGGACAATAGAAATAAATATACTAATCCTAAATAGGAGCAAGTGTTTTTTTTAAAAAAAATATGTAAAATCAATTGTCAATTTTAATTAAATAAAATCTATTTAAAATATAGATTTTGAAGCATGCAAACTAAAGGACATTCTCTACAGTCACATGGAGACAGTCAGTTCTTTTGTGGCTCCTAAAGCCAGCACTGTGTTTCTTTCTCTTTTAACTTGAATTGGCTGGCTGGTTTTTTTTTCAGCTTTAAAGTTTTAGTAAATACTTTCAAAAATATTATAAAGAGTATTGTATTCCAACAAAGTTCTTCAAGATGTATGATAAACCATATTCATGACAACATAGGTGGCCTAAGCCTGACATGGTTGGAACACAGACAGAAACTAATGATGCAAGGCTCATGTTCAATCTGGCAAGGAGGACAACTGTTGTGGCAGCCGTATGACCCACAGGGGCTGAATCAATTTGGCAATTGTGCAGCTTTGATTATGGCTATCATCTGATAGAGAAACAAGATGCACAGACTTGTCTTCTGGATTCCAGAAAGATAATGGTGGACAGGAAAAGTGAGAAAAGAGCTCTTGCTTACAGAGAACAAGAAAGCCCACTGCAAGATGGGCACATCAAAGGGCTGTCCTTTAGTCTCTGAGCTGGCAAAAAAGCACACAGGCATAAATTGCACTCCCATGGTTTGTCGGTCCGTATTCTGCCTCAGTAATGACGCCAGGAGAGGGATGGACTGTCCTTACTATTACAATGTGGGATGAGTTAAGCAAAGAAAATAGTGAATTTTTCTGGTTCATTTCTCCCTCTGCCAAGGATTACTTGCCGGAGGGGAAAAAAATAACAGCTAATCGCTCTCCTGAAGTGCTGGAGGTGCTCTGGGTCTATGACCTGCTAGTGGGGCTATGTCTGAATATGTATCTAACATTCTTATTAAAAAAAAATGGATAGACCTGTAGAAAGGTCACAGATGCAGAGGAAGTGGGGGGAAGTGATCGATCAAGAGCAAGGACTATTCTCATCTATGGCTGCAAGAGCAAGACAGCAAGTGACTAGAGATGATCAAATGGCACTGGAGTAGGCAACGCAGCCTCAGAGGATGCAAAGTGGTGTTCTATTGCCAGAGTAGTAATTAAGTCATTGAAAATTTATATTCTTATCAGCAGAAGCACTGCAAAACTTTTGCTACAATCTTTGGAGGCAGAAACAGTAATACACAGCTCTCTTTAAACGAATCTTCTTCTTAAAAACAAACAACAACAGATTTGCTGTTTTATTTACCTATTCATCAACATCATTTTTACAAGATCAACGTTCAGGAACTCTTGAAGGTTTGCAGAATTATATCAAACCCTGAAAGATTCCATTTATAGCCTCCCCATTCTTACTAAAACTTGTCACCCTTTTGAAGAAAAAAAAAAACAAGCTTGTGATTTATGGGGCTGATGATTAGAAAGAGGATGCTGTTGAAAGAAGGAAAATATGATGTAATCATAGAGAGAGAGGGTGAAATATAAATGCATTTATAACCAATGTTAAAAAGATCAGAAGCTGCTTCTTGTAATATTTCCTTTTCTCTTTCTCTTTTTTCATGTCTTTCTTTTTCTTATTTCTTTTCTTTTCTATTCACCATTTTGTTTATTCCTTTTCTATCATTTATTTTAGCTTGTTAAAAATTATTTAATAAAGCATATTAAAAAACACAACTAGACTGAGGTGGCTTGCCAACTATCTCACAATAGACATTGAATTAATGCTGGTTTGAGATAAGTAGGTAAAACTGAGGTGATGGACATAAAGGGCTCTGATTGGGCAAGGTGTCTGAGTCAATGAAGATAGCAGAGCCAGTGATGTAATTATGTATTTCAGATAGAAGTTTCCTCAACAGTGGAACAGGGGCCCATGAGGGTATGAATTGATAAACTTGAAATAACAGGACTGAAAATAATGCTTTCTGTATGTTTAAGGATTCTAATTCAACATGAAAGGTCCATTTAATGATAATCAACAGTGCTGAGCCTCTTCCTAACATCAATAATCCCTTATCAAGCATTCAAGAAAATAGGATCCAAAAGAATAGGCTGAACCCAAGATCATGCAGCAATTGTGATTCTGTGAAAACTGTGCCTGGGACTGATAAGTTCTGTAATGAGAAAGCCAAGGAAATATCCCATTTTTGCAGGAAAGTTGGATCTCAAGATCAAACAATGATAGTTATGACAGAGGTGAGATGGAGTGAAAGAGCATGTCCAAAAGCACTGGGAAAAGTCATTGGGAGGAAGGACCTCCAATTGGTTACAAAGTTCACATGTGTTCTGTCCTCTTATTGCATGGTTGACTCTGAATGCTTACAAATCTATGTTTTATCTCACAAAAATCCCACACACATATTGAAAGACCAACTATTGGCAGTTTGATTTCTGTGGTTCATTCCAAAATGATTAGGTCAAGTGCCATAGGAATAGCTGAATAGATGGGAACCCTAGAGTTATTCCAAAGATTGGATCAGTTGTGAAAGGAAATCTATAGACTTTTGGATGAGCTTCATGATAGGCCAATGAACAGAAATGCTTCCTCCGAAAAAAGAACCCAGAATTGAGATCAATTATTATGATTGCTGTTTGGCTTCACATAAAGAATCAGAAGTAAGTCCCAGCTCTTTGGATGCATAAACCTTAGTTCAACATCTTATCCAGATTTGGCAGAAGACTCATAGTCATGGTTCAGCTAGATTTGAATTATTATTTCTGATGAACATAATAAATAGTAGAGGTATGGCAGAGATTTCAATGGTTTGTCAAGGAAGTTAAACTTTAGATTCCTTCCTTCCAGCCTTCCCATTAATGGATACTTGGCACATCTTTTGTTGTCTTGGATGGTTGTGATATGTTTACATAAGGGTTATCTCTAGCCTGGCAGCTTCCTATCTCATCAGCCTCGCTCCATATGCCTGGTGTGTTTGGTGAACTTCTAAAAATTAGGCAAATATTTACAATACCACCCTCTCAAAGGCAGAAATGACACCTGGAATGACTATCTGCTGAAGATTCCTCACTCTCAAATTTAAAGCATGTCCTGAACAGAATCTGAGTAGTCATAAGCTATCCAAACATCTATCAGGAAGTCTCATCATTAATATTGCTGATGTTAAAACCATAAGGTTTTTTCCCCTTTTGTTTCTCAAAACAAGAACTAAAGCAGTTGACAAGAAAACTGATTAAAAATAAATTATTCTTTCACCTACATTACAGAACATTGAAAAAGACATGATAATGCTGCTGCTATAGCAATCAAATCAAAACTGATGAAAAGAAAGGAACATAGGGCCCTGTGCAGTACAGGCGCACATGCTTCCCATTAAATTCTCTTCAGTTTTTCAAGGTTCCCAACGGTGACATTTCAGGGCCATGAAGAAGTGTTGTGCTAATTATCAGCTTCCATTGATAACTGCAAGGCCTTATTTAATACTTGATATCTAGCTGCTCTATTCTACATTGAACTCTTGTTGTCCTCACTGGATTGTTCCATAGACTATTTCTCCATTGCCTATTTATGGAACTAAAAATTGAACCATGGATACTGAGCATTTCTTATCTTAGTTGGTAAGGAAAGTATAGCGTTGTTTTCCTAATATGGCCTAATTGCAAATAAATACATACCTTTAGTACTGCTGAATATTGACACTTTGTGCAGACCATTTAGATGGCCTGCAAATCTTAAGTCCTATCTACTCTGAGTGCTCCTAAACATTCTTATATCTATAACATAATCAACTCCCCTTAGCATTAATAGACGGATGACTGGTGTTACGTTAAGCCTTGCACATATTTTTGTCCACTTAAGTTACAAGTGGACAAACTGCAGTCTGCATGAAGTTCTTGGCTAACTACTGAGGCGCAAAGAGCTGGGCAGGGGAATACTACTAATAGCTGTGCAGAATTTTGTTGAAAGTGAGGCAAATGCAGCTTCTCCCCACCCTCTTGGGATTCTGCTCAGGATCACTGCTTCTTTATTAATACTCTCCTACTGGATAAAAATATTTGTTTTCGGATTCTTACATCAGAAAGAGAAAAGTTCAGAATTGGTAACAACCCAAGACAAAAACATTGTAGCAAGCCAACTGAATGTCTGACCTATCAAAAACATGCAGTCACACCTTTAATGAAGCAGTGTCATGATAAACATGAATGTTAATTTTTAAGATTTAAGTGTAGTTACATGGTCATATTTAAAATATTTTAATGACAAATCATAGCTGTTACATGACTTGAACTCAAAGAAGTAAGCATGATGCAGTGTCCTAGCAGATGGTAGCAATTGGCTTGTTGTTGCTTATAATGCAAAAGCTAAATCATATTCTATCTGGATACTTGGATGGGAGGCCATCAAGAAACCTGCCCAAGAAGGCTCCCTTCCATTAACCACCATTAAAGGTGTGAGAGATGATGATTCATCATAGCCTTTATAACTCACTGCCTTTTCCCAATGCTAATCCTTATATGGAATCTAGGGAAGCAACGCAGGCAATGGGCAGTGGAGACGGGAACTTGTTTTTCCTCTTCTGGAGTACCTACTAGAGTGATCCACGTTTCAGAGACTGAGAGGCCAGCAAAGAGAACTCTTTCACAGATCTACTAATGAGTGGGGAGGAGGAAAAAGAATTGTTATAGGACGACAAGTTTTAGTAAGGATGGACAGGCTATAAATGGAATCTTTTACACTTTTATATAATTCTGTAAATCTTCAAGTGTTCCTGAACATTGGCCGTGTAAAAACAATGTTGATAAATATATAAATAAAGTCCAGGATACCAAAGCTAGTATCAACTAATGCTTTTTTTTATAACCATTCAACATTTTTTGTGTATGTCCAGGATTTTTAAACCTCAATCGTCATTTTTTCCACAACTATTTTTATAATATATAATTGACTAGTGCTAGCCTACTTATTTTAGAATTTCTGCTGGATAGCATTGCTATTTATAATGTTTCCTTACTACGTATTCTCAGCTAAAAGTAGTATTACCACCCCTTATTTGTTACCTGTGCCATGACAGGAATTAAAGAAATCTATCACTAGGAAGGAATACTGAGTCTGAACATCAAAACAGAAACAGAAATACACACACACACAAACACATTTATGTATATATAGTTATAGTGATTAAGGTGATGGGCTGGTACCAGAGTGAGACAGGACGAAGTCCACTTTTAGTCATGGAAGCTCACTGGTTGACTTTGGGTTAGTAATTCTGACCTCAGCTCAATCATCTCAAAAAGTTCTTGTCATAGAGAAAAATAAAATAGGAAGAGGCAGTGCTGTGTACATTGTCTTGAATTCCTGAACAAATGAAATTCATTGTGGGGTACAGGAGGAACTTTCAGACCCTATGAGCTGTCAGCCGATGAAAAAGGTTGCTATGTGAAATATGTGAAATAGCAAGTTCTCCATCATTGGTGATCTTCAGAGGTTGGCATGATATGTGTCAGAAATGCTGTAATGGATTCTGCAGTGAGAGGGGGTTAGACTAGATGCTAAAATCTCTTGCATGTGTGTGTGTGAGAGAGAGAGGGGGGGGAGAGAGGGAGGGAGGGAGAGAGAGTGAGAGAGAGAGAGAGACAGACAGACAGACAGACAGACAGACAGACAGACAGACAGACAGAGACAGAGACAGAGACAGGGAGACAGAGAGAGAATATAAATCAATGTGTAGTGGTTGGATGCTTTACTAGAAGTAGATTCTAATCCCCCTTGCTGGTCTACAATTTAATAATATTTGATTGATTGATTCTAATCCCTCCTTAAGCACGCCAGCTAGTTATGTGCCTTTGAGTCAGTCACTCTTTCTCAGCCCTAAACTAAGAAGTAAAAAAAATGTTTAGATATCTACATATGTATATGCATGCACACATACATAGACACACACTCACTTAAACATAGGAGCAGACTGCATTAAGAGATTAGATAGAGTTCTTTTCCGTTAAGTACATATCCCTAACTAGTGTGGTAATATCACTGGGATATTACTATAATTTTTTTCAGTTACCTTCCTAGAGTTGCATATTGTCTGGTTTAATTTTTAAAATAATTAAATTTATCTTCTAACCTAAGCCTATGTTACATTTGTTCAGAACATCTCAATAATATTGAGATATCATTATCCAAAGTACATTATTATCATTATACATATAATTATACATTATAATACTATGCCCAATTTTCCAAGTCCAAACATAAGAGATTGATGGATTTTTGCTAAGCATTTTTTACACTCTTTTAAAAAATGTTTTCTAACTGAACTTTGGAGAAAATGTGAAATTAAAAATAATTTAATAATTAAATCAATTTTTTTCAAGTTATCAGAACTGGCATATTTCTGAACTATTGCAAATCTTACTTTCCATTTCTTTGGTTGAAATGGTATAGGGTTTTCTACTTGAGCAGGAGATTGGACTAGAAGACCTCCAAGATCCCTTCCAACTCTGTTATTCTGTTAACAAAATATAAGCGGGTCTTATCTATTCAACAGTCATATTTCAGTTTAAAAGATGGACTTAATATATTTTGAAAGATATTTGACTTTAATTTGACTATTTCTACAGACTAGGTCAAACTAGACAAACCCTCAGCTTCTAGTTACTGGTGGTCCACCAGCTATAAAATCTTTATTTAAAATTAAAAGATACAGAACAATTTATATTAGTCTCTAAGTAGGAATATAAATCAGAAATACATTCTTCTTCATTACAACTACTACTGTACTTATTTTTTTAAAAAAAATACAGTACAGTATTATTGCTATAGTAACAATATAATGGAACATTCAGGTTGTCATCAATTGACAGTACACAATGCAACTTGCTTTACACAAACAATCTGAGTAATCTAAAAGCTGTTTCATGTTGCAGTTTTGTTTCACAGTTAGAATCAGAATGACATGAAACATGCCTGAAGTGTGCCAGCTACAGAACTACACTAAAAAAGAATCAACATGGTAAGTGTTGTATGTATGGCTTTCACAGAAGTCTAATAAACATATTGGTTTTAATCATGAGGTCAAAAATCCACCACTTTTAGTTTGCATGAATAACTACTCCCATAGAACATTTTTTAGTCTGTCTCAAATATTTGAAGCAGAGGTCAGGTGCTGTGCCACTCCTAACACAAAGTGGATATTATCTGTGTAGCACAAGTCTGTACAAATGAAAAGATGCATTTTTGGTACCTCAGTACGGAACTCAGAGACTAAAAGAACCTCTGTGTTAACAATGAAGCACCAGCAGTAAAACTATAGTTATTCATCCTACACATTTAATTGTGTTCACATTGCAAATTTAAAATGAAAGCGTGAAGCTATCATAGTCTCTATTTCTATGGTGTCATTCAAATACTAAAGTAATTAGATCTGGCATTAGGATTTGCACATGCAAGGATCAAAGCCTACCCAAGAACCCATACTTTCACTGCTGGATGAGCATTATTGCTCTTTCCCTTCCAGGTAACTTCAGCAATCCAAAACAAAAAGTTGATTTTAAAGCCAATTCTTCAGCTTTCTAATTCTGCAACAGCAATGTTTTTCAATAGGTTTGTCACTGGCTGTCCCTCCTTCAGAAGGTCAGAGAAGGTGAGGGGAAGTAATTAGAGCCATGACCTGCCCTTGATTGCCCAAGAAATAAGATATCATTTTCTGGTTCTTGCAGATCCATCACTGCTGATGGGACTTCATGACCTTTGCCATCATGGGATTGGGGGCTTCACAGATGCTAAGGCCCTCATCAAGGAGACCTCCAGACAGACCTGGGAAAACTTGATGCCAGCTCTGACTATAATTGAGAACGCTATCTCAGTATATATATATGCAGATGAATTCAATTGCTTAAAACGTTATATGGATTTTATTTCTATACTACACTTTTAGATCAAGATTTCTTTCTTTAGTGATGATTTTTTAAAAATTTATTCAATTTGCATGCCTCCATACCATCAAAGGATTCCTACTGATTTACAACAACATATAACAGTAAATATTTCCAAAATGTCCATGGTAAGAACACCATAAGGCATAAAATAATTTAACTCAAAACAAAGCAATAAACAAGGAACATAAATAATAATCACAGATAGTATCCTCCCACTTCAATCCTCAAAAAACGTCTGTAAGTGACAAGGGCATCTCTTCCCCCGGGTAGGGCTGCAATTACAGCATCATCAGAAACTGAGCAAAGGTTCTCCTGACTGTGGTTTCCAATTGCCCATCAAGCAGTATCTATGAGTCAAGGAACAACCCAGTTATGGACCTGCTCCCTTGAATATGTCTCTTCATCAAGAAACAATACCAGAGTAGACAGAAACTCAGAATAAACAAATAGCAACTGCAACTTGTTTAGATTGTACTTTAGGTTGTTTGGTTAGGGTTATGGATACAGTCTCTAAGGTAAAACTGGTAAAAGGTAAAACAAGATACAATTCTGAAAACATCTCTGGCCCAGCAATGCACAACTGGGTATTTTCAGCAAATTTATGATATTCCATTCCAAACTGACAGATACCCTCTCACAGCACTTTCATACAGATAGAAAAGAGAAAGGGGGAAAGAACCAAGTCCTTTCATGCCACACACAATCATGGCTACCTACCTGATTTCCTCTCTCCACTACCATAGTCTGGAACTGCCCAATAAGGAAGGATTAGAACCCCTGCAAAACAGTGCCTCTAGTCCCTAATCCTTGCTGGTAGATGCTTTGGTTGATGGAGTTGAAAGCTGCCAAGAAGTTTAATGGGGGGGGGCTACTTCATCCAGGTCCTATAAAAGTCATCCACTAGACCAACCAATGTCATTTCCACTCCATTCCATTCCCAGGTGTGAATCTTGACTGTGTTACAAACATTCACTACATTTTGTCCAACCAAAAATGAATTATACATAAAATAACACTGAGTCTTCCTTTCTTTCTTTCTTTCTTTCTTTCTTTCTTTCTTTCTTTCTTTCTTTCTTTCTTTCTTTCTTTCTTTCTTTCTTTCTTTCTTTCTCTTTCTTTCTTTCTTTCTTTCTTTTTCTTTCTTTCTTTCTTTCCTTTCTTTTCTTCTTTCTTTCTTTCTTTCTTTCTTTCTTTTCTCTTCCTCCCTCCCTCCCTTCCTCTTCCTCCTCTACTCTCTTCCCCCTCTTCCTTCTTCCACTTAATATATTTATATAAATATATTTATATAGATCATATTTATGTATATAATATAATTACTATGCTATTAGATAATATTAACATAATAAGGTATTCTCATATAATTTTGGCATGACAGGGGACTTGGAAAAACCTCCTGTTTTTTATCCAATTTTTATTCATTCATTCATTGGATAAAAAACATGCAGACCAAACTTCATAGGTACCAATTTGGAGACCAAGAATATTGATTCAGTAGTGGATAACTAGGTGCAAAGAGCTTTGCTAGAAAAATCTAAAATTCTTTAAACTACATGGTCACAGTCACTAACCTCAGTACAATTTTTTAAAAAAATGTTTGCAAACTCAAAATCATTCTGCATAAGTTATTTCCTTGTCTCTAGCAAAAAGTAAGTACAACACATTGTGTGTATTTTCCAGCACTGACTAAAGAATCACAGCTGTTTATTTACTTAACAAAAAGCTGGCCTGCCCTTCACAATATTGCAATCTATGCCCAATTCCTGAACAGGAAAGAATTCCCCTGTGTGATTAGCTTAAAAAAAGATTAATTGCAAATAAGCAAAGAGACATGTGCTGCATGGTAAACATCTAAACAAGCAAAGCACAACTGATTCAATCTGCATAAAAGGAGGTTAAAAACAAATTGGTTGTATTGCAATTTAATTTCATTTTCCGACATTTCTATTTTACTTGATACAACAGTCATATATGAACTGGGAAGTGTCAGGCAAACCATGAACATTCCAGAATTGTATGCAGATGGGAAAAAGAACATGACCAACCATTTCCTTGCTACCCACAAGAACGTTTTTGAAGATTGACAATTATTGCTCATTATTTTGAAAGTCAATGTTAATCTTCTCACAAGAAAAGAAGAAGGATAAACTCATGATTCTTAAACACAACAGGTAGATTTATTGGTGGCCTTGAATCTCATGATAGGTGGCATATAAAATTAAATAAATAAATAGGACCTGAGATAACGTTGGAAAAGTAGGTATTAAGTTCTTGTTTTGTAAGGAAAGATTCAGTGCTTCCTATGGAATAGCAGACAGATTTTCATTATTATTTGGGCGTGTGTGAAAAGATTAATAGGTACTAAGAGAATATAGATAAAAAGTGGCATCTGTTTTCCTTCCAGGAGACAGTAAATGAGATGAGAGGTATATGAAGAGTACAAGAATGCTGAAGTACTAAATTGGCAGAAACAATTGTGAGCAAATTTGCATTTGCTATATGGTGATGCTTAACATTATTAATGCTGCTTTACATTTAGGCAATTAAAATTGCAATTTGAACATTAAAAGAAAGAAAAATTGATCCAGGTATTAATGTTTTTATTACTTTTGTAATTATATTTTTTATTAAACATATCATTATATTTTTATTCAGAAACAGAGGAAAAAGAGATAGACAAAAAGAAAAGAGGAGAAAAATAAAACAAAGTGAAAAAAACCCAGTGAATTAAATATTAAATATTTTAATATTTCATTAATTGGTTTTTAGTAAACTTAATACAATATATCATTTTGGAAACTACAGGTTGCTATTAAAATCCAGGCAATAAATAAATATCAATAAATAAATATCAATTATCACTAATGCATTTTGTAATCTATAAATTTGTTAGCTTTTTGTTGAATGAATTTCCCTGTCTTCTCCTTTTCATAAAAATAAGATAAGAGGGGTTTGAATGGCAGGACAAGAAGCAATGGGTGGAAACTAATCAAGGAGGGAAGCAACCTAGAACTAAGGTGAAACTTCCTGACAGTTAGAACAATTAACCAACCTGCCTTCAGAAGTGGTGAATGCTCCAACACTGGAAGTTTTTAAGAAGAGACTGGACAGCCATTTGTCCAAAATGGTATAGGGTTACCTGTCTGAGCAGAGGGTTGGACTAGATGACCTCCAAGGTCCCTTCCAACTTTACTATTATTATTGTTGTTGTTGTTGTTGTTGTTGTTGTTGTTGTTATTCCACCCAGCAACTTGGCCAAATAAAGTTCTGTTTCTCTTGGAAGCCTCCGCTTCAGTCTCCTGATTTGCCCTCTTGGAACCTCAAGTTCTTCAGGTAGCTGCTGACCCTTACATTATTTTATGTCAGATAGATTCCAAGGTATTTGACCTTTTTAGCAATGATACTGAACACCGTTCTTTAATACAAAAATTGCTTTCAACTGTTAAATTTCATTCATTCATTTGAATTTTGTCATTATTAATTAGTTCTTTGGCTAAATAACTAAGTACAACGTCACCAGCATGTAATTTCAATTGTTCTTGACTTTCTAATTCGATTGCTGAAATTTTGTTTTTTTGGTATACCTTCTTTGCCAGTGGCATTAGTGCCAAGAATAAAAGAAAAAAGAGAACAGCTTTAGTATGTCTCCTTGATTACTGGTAGTCTTCAACTTACAACAGTTCATTGTTGTTCAGTAAATTGTTCAAAATTACAACGGCACTGAATAAAGTAACTTATGACATTTTTTCACACTTACGACCACTGCAGAATCCCCATGATCATGTGATCAAAATTCAGTCTCTTGGCAACTGACTCATATTTATGACAGTTGCAGTATCCTGAGGTCATGTGATCCCCTTTTACAACCTTTTGACAAGCAAAGTCAATGGGGAAGCCAGATTCACTTAACAGCCATATTACTAATTTAATTCCTGCAGTGATTCACTTAACAACTGTGGCAAGAGAAGTTATAAAATGTGCCCAAGCTCACTTAACAAATCTCACTTAACAACAGAAATTTTGGGCTCAATTGTGGTCATAAATTGAAGACTACCTGTATAGTATTGCTTCGCACCACAAAATGAGTAGCATATAAATTTGATAAACAAACAAATAAATAAATAATATCTGTTGTGAATTGGGTTTTGCCTAATTTAGATAATGCCCGTCTAAATAGCCTGATGTCTGTGAATTCAGAGGTTCATAGAATAAAAATAAAGTTGAAAGCAACTGTATGTATCTAATTTCAAGCCCCACTGCTCTCATCATAATACACAGCAATAACTCAAGGATAAAATTAGAGATCACTTTGCATATGAGTAAAATATGACATTTCCAAAAACCTAAGAGAAACTAATAGGTGATCAAAGCATTTAAAAAGGAGTCCCTTTAACATACACTTGAAACTTAGAAGCGCTTTCAGTTTTGTTTTATGAAAAATGCACTGTTTTAATTAATGTTTACTGTACAAATTGCTAGCGCTATCAGCAACAGCAGTTTTCTTTTATAAAGACCATTAATGGCTTATTCACTTTCCTTAAAACCACAAAAGATTCACATCTATAACTTTCTGGGCAGTTAGGTGATTCTGATTCTATACCTGTCAAGAGACTGGAATTTAATTTGATGTTATAACCTATCAAATGTTCAAAGTGATTTAAGTACATGTTTGCTAGTGGGTTAAAGCTGTCCTTTTTCTAAAAGCATCAGAAGCTTTTCTTCCTTTAATTTCTGTCGGTCTGTTATGCTGCCATATCCCGATAGGCCGTAAGTGCTCTCTTTAGCCTGCTGACATCAGAAGAGGCTATGTTATCAATCACAACTGACAATCTCTTGAGATTGAAGCAGTCAGAAGAGCTAAGGGTGCAGTGATGCTGTCAGTGAGGGATAGTTTAAAATGTCTGGTGCCGTATTTCTAAATCACACTTTCCCATGAGGAAAGTTATAGACTGATTATTTGCCCACTAAAATGTATACTGTTGATTTATATAATCCTGCATTTATTTATTTATTATAAACAACATCAAGCTTAAGACTATTTATATAAAAATAAGTAATTAAATAAGTTAACAAAAATAAAAAATAAAAATACTAGGAAAGAGAAGATGAGTGAGAAACCAATTAAGAGTAATGGAAAGGAAGATACCAATGCATTTATATGTATAGACATTAAAACTTTACTTTTGAAAAACACGCAATATGAGAAAAAAGTTTTACTGATTAACATCTCCAGCTGTCATCTTCACAATATATCAGTGAATATATATAAAAACATTTCTCAAAGAAAGGAAAATAAGGATAAGAAGTTTATTGATAACAGCAGTGAAAAATGTTAATACCTCTTACAATCAACCAGGGGTCTTCACTGATACATTTTGCGTGTGTATGTGTATGTTTGTGTGTGTGTGTGTGAAAGAGAGAGAAAGAGAGGAGGGGAGAGAGAGGCAGAGAGAAAGGGGGTAAAACTGACAGAATATGGAATGTCCATTAAATATGAACCTCTACTGAATCTGAATGTACCTTATTTGCATCAATTTATATAATTGCACAATTATACAATTGACGTTAATATTATCATTTGCAAATATAACTCAGTTTAATGGACAAAGCCTTGATTTCACAGTGGTCCATTAAATGGAGGTAAGATCTGAGCAAAAAATGTGCTCTATTGTAACATATTAATATATATATCCCCACATGACTAGACTATTATGGCAAATATTATCTATACAGTATGTACCCCCAGGATACAACAGAACAGCTCCTATAAACATGGATTCTATAAATATTTCTGCAAGACAGACTAAGATTCATACATGTATACATACTGGATAGAAAGATAGAAGATGGTGGTTCTGTTGGCCCATCCATACAGTATATTGAATTAGTAATTGCTGATGCAGTCTAAAAGTTTATCTAAATACTTCCATTATACAAGTCTTACTTTATGTTCACTGAGCACACAGGCAAATTTAATTTTGCAGGAATATATTTTCACCTATTAAAGGAAGCAAGTAAGTGAACACTACTCTTGGAATGATTTTTTTCTGTAGAAATTCTGTAGAAATCTTACATCTGATTGATAAAATTATAATGATATGGAATGTTGGGAGCAAGATATGTCTCATGAATATAGCATTATAAGATCAATTATGGGCCACTTTTATAGATGCTCAAAATGTAAATAGCACTAGAAGAGATCCTTGTAATCTGAATCTTCCAGATATTATAGTTATCTGTGTGATTCATTTTGAAAGAAACCATCATGGGGGAGGGGTGGATTGGTCATAAATTATTAATTTATTAACTTCAAAGGTAGACATCGCAGGCCATAAAATAATTCATGTAGTCCTATTAAGCTCCTCTTCTTCTGCTTGTATAGCACAATCTCTTCTTCCCGACTCTACTTCTCAACCATCAAAATTCATTCATTCATTCAACTTAGAGGCTCCCCATTCAAGAAGACTCTGGGTAGCTTACAACATTAAAAGCAGGGAAACAGTCAAACGATGAGAACAAAGATGACATATATCTGGAAGAAAGACTCAACCAAGTAAACTTCTATATGGGCTTAATACCACTCTATCAAAGGCCAAGGGGAACAGCCAAGGGGATATTTTAAGTGTTATCTATCAAAGGCCAAGGGGATATTTTAAGTGTTATCAAAATGGGTGCCACATGAATCGAGGATGTCATTTGAAAGGGCAGGTGTCACAACAGAGAAAGCATACTCCCTATAACTCAATAGATGGTATTGTTTAATATTTTATCATTAATATTAATCCTAAATTGGAAAGAGCCAATAAACGACTGAAGAAGAGCAGAAAACAAGTCCAAATAAACCTGCTACTTAAGAAGTGGCTGGATTAAAACCAAAGACATGTGTACACTGTGTAGTAACTTCTGCCTTATTCCCAAACCTAATCATACTCCTAAATTACCTTGTGCCTTATTTCTTTTCTTCCCATTCTTTTCTTCTTCCTCACAATTTTTCTTTGGTTACATTTTTTATTCTGTTAATTTAAGGATGAAGTTGTTTATGATCATGCTTGGTTGAGAGGAAAAAGATGCAGGCATATGCAAAACAGAAGTGAAATGTTCCCTTTTTCTTATGACATAACTGACATAAATTATTTTTCTTCATTCTAGTTGGTAAAGTTTTTGATCTATAATTTTGATCAATAACAACGGTTATGATCTTTATGGTCTTAACTTGGATTACAGCATTATGAGTACTTTTATAATTTAAACAATACCTATAATTACCCTATTATTGTAGCAAATTTTAGCAAGATATTAGATCCTGAATTAAATATTGAGTTTACATTCTATCTGTAAAAAATAGACCTGCAGAAAAGATTATCAAGACCTTACAAAATTACAACTTAAACTAAAGAATAGAAATAAAACCATCAGACCAAAACCCTACAACTTCAGTAGTACACCATGTGATTATGAGGCAACTGTAAAGAAAGGCTGTAATTAATTATATTTCACAAATATAATAGCTTGAGGACTAAAATTCATGGTATCATTAAAAAAGAAAGTAAAGTTAGAGAAAATAATAAAAAAACATGTAGATTTTAAGCCAGAATTATTTTTGTTAGGTGTAATTGTAGGAAATTATGAGAGAGAATGTGTATATGTAATGTTACATGTACTAACTGCAGCGAGAATTGTATTTTCTCAAGATGAAGAATTACCAGCAGAGGAAGAGATAATCAAGAAAATTTTGGACTGTGCAGAAATGGACAGACTTATACTGAAAATGAAAGAGAAAGAAGATTCAGAATACTTTAGCACATGGGATACATTTTACCAATGGCTAGAAAAACGAGGTAGAGAGAAAGGAGTTTAACATGTATAGGTAAGCTAAATATTGAAACCCAGACAATATGTTGCTGATAAAATATTAAGGATTTGTAATTATAAAAAATAATAAAATATTGTTTAAAAAAAGGAAGTAAAAAAAAATACTACCAAATGATAGAATTAGAAAAAAAATGCAAAATTGGTTGAGAAAGTGAAAATTGCTAAAGAAATGTGGAAAGAAAAAGACGACACTGTGCAATTGAATGCTGAATGCCAAAGAAGAGCAAGAAGAAATGTGATATATTTAAATAAGCAATACTAAGAAACTGAGGAAAGCCATCAAATAGAGGAACAATATATTTATTTAAGGGTATTAAAGAAACCAAGGGAACCTTTTTAGAAAGATAGACATGACAAAAAAACAGAAAAGGCAATAATTACTAGAAGAGATAGAAACAGATGGTACCAATATATGGAAGATCTGTATGAAAAAGATCTTAGAATCAGTGATTTATACAAAGGTTTGATCACTGAACTAGAACCAGACTTTCTGGCAGGTGAAATTAAACAGGCCCTAAGAAAAGATTGCTAACAACATAGCTGCAAGAATTGATGACCGCAGAAATAATTAAAAACTTACAAGATGATGAAGTTAAGTGGCATATGTGGTTTCTAATTAGTTACAGAAAAATAGCAGTGGCCAATGGACTAACAAAGATAAATTACATTCCGATACCAAATCAGAATAGTAGTAAAGATTGCTCTAACCACTGAACACTTGTATTTACCTTTTATATGTTTTAAACAATGGTCAAGATTTTGCAACCCAGATTTCAAAAATGCATGAGAACTGTTGATATACGAGCTGATTAAAAGGCAGAGACATCCATGATCATATGGCTAATATAAAATGAATAGGAAAAACAAGTTTCAAAAAAGTTTGCCTTTTTGATTTTACAAAGGCTTTTGATTATGCAGATTAAAGCAAATTAAAAGCCTGAGTGTTCCAGGCCATCTCACTTGCCCATTGAATAATTTCAAGATGACCAGGACACAATTGTTAGAAGAAATATGCAATGACTAAATTGTTCAAGATTGAGAAGGATGTGTGCACAGTATATTGCCTACTTATGTACATCAACATATGTATAGAACATATCATGAGAAATGCTAAACCACAGTAAATAGAAAGTGAAATTAATATTGCTGGTAAAAACTTCAGCCTCCTCAAACATGCTGCTAATATTCCTTAGATGGCTGGAAATAAAAAAGTGAACTACAAAACTATTGTTGAAAACAAAAGACAATAGTGCTTGACTCTGCTGCTCAATATTTTATATTAAAAAAAGCAAGTTATGTCAATACGAAGGTCTAACCCAGTGGC
>NW_015386696.1:69693-82683 GCF_001527695.2 Protobothrops mucrosquamatus
AGTCGAGGACTAAACCGGTCGTAAGTCGAGGACTACCCAACCGGTCGTAAGTCGAGGACTTTCCCTGCCCGGGAGTGCCGCGCATGCGTGGTTCCGCCCCCTGCACCGGCCGAGGCGTAGCTGGCAAGCGGCAGAGACGGAGCAGGCCGACCACCAGCTGGCCCAGCCCAAGGGAGGTAAGGCACCCGCCGGAAAAGGGAAAAAAAAATGGCGGACAAAAAAAATGGCAGATAAAAAAAATGGCGGACAGCCTTGCTTGGCGACCCCCATGAAATGGTCGATCGACCCCAAATGGGGTCCCGACTCACAGGTTGAGAACCACTGGTCTAACCCAATGCAGACAAGAAGTTGAAGGGCTCACGGACATTGTACGTCCTAGGTACAAAAATTAGCAGAGATGAAATAATCAGGCAACTGCTACTTCAGAGAAAGATTATACCATAGCTAGTTAAATATTAAACTGCAGAAACATTGTACTGACCACAGAGATAGATATTGACAAGGCCACAATTTTTGTAGTTGTAATCTATGACAATGAAAGTTGAGGCTTGTCTAAAGTTTTCTAAAAACATAGTTCTTAAATACTGAAAAATATTCACATTGTGAATGATCAGTGATGTTAGAAATTGAAGGCATTTTAACTTGATTTAATTGTTTTAAACTGATACATTTCAAAATGTATAGTTCATTCTCTAAACAGGGAGAAATCAATCAGTACTATGTCCCATAAAGAACACTTCTGTAAAAAAATAACAAATGTATAGTTTTGTTATTGCATTTATATTTTACCTTTTTCTCCAAAAATTAAGGTTACTGGGTAAAGAATGATGTAATTTGGATCTCTATCACCTGAGGGAGTGGTGGAAACAACTCCAACATTTATTTGAGTGAAAACAACAAAACAGACTTTATAAAAATGAACATCATTATTCCTTGTTGCAGGTATAGATTAGATACTGTTAGTAATGACAGATTGCAAGAACGCATTGCTAGGTCACATCTGAGGCAATTAGATGCAACCTGTATCCTATTTTTTAATATATACAAGAATATATGAAACAATTTACTAGATATCTTTCTGCCCTCCTCTACAAGATTACAAATCAGGTACTACTGTATATAATTTAGCTTCCTGCAAAATGATGTAGCAATTCTTTCAGAAACTTTGTCCCAAAGTGGCAATATAAATAAGGAGTACCTTACAAAAACAAATTTCCTAGCACAATTATGCACTTCATTTCTATTCTTAGATTGTTGAGTGTCATAAACCCACACAAATTAACCTGTACTTTCTAGAGCTACTAGAAAAGTACACTCACTACAGAAAGAAATACAACTAATTTTTTATGCATGTGAACATGTATATGTGAGCACACATCCATATTGTAAAAGAAATCCTGAAATCTGCATATATATCTGCTTGATATTTTCTCACAATTTTCATTTTTACATTGAGAAAATGCTATGGTAACTTAACACTATTTGGGAATTGATAGTCCTTTATGCTGTTTATATAATTGCATCAACAGAAGTGATATATGGACATACTGTATTTGATAATACTTTAATCTTTATAATGTAAACTGTCATTTTACGAATGCTGCATCTTAGAAACAACCACATAAAGTCACAGGGGCTACCAAGAGTAGCAAAATAAAAAAAGAGCAAAGGTATTATTGATTTTTGTCAATAAATTCTCAATAGTATATTGTTCAATTGTACCTGAAATTGTTCAGTAATATAATTGTTCTTTGGTCCAGTCTCTGTTTTCCAAGCCTCTCACTGCGTTGAATTCACCAGTTTTTCTCCAAATTCATTTTCTGAAGGTAAAAAACAAATAATAAATTCATGAATAAATAATAGAATAAATATTCATCATTTTTTTCAGAATACAAATAGCATACATTCTTATGTCAATGCTTGTAGTAGCAAAACTGCTACAAAGATCCACAATATAGCTAGAATCTATAGAGATGGTCATTTTTTTAAAAATTGCAACATGGAGTCTAAAACAGCTGAATAAGTGGGGGGAAAATATATTCAATTTTCCATGATTTGTAAATCTACTGCAGTACACATATATTTCTTTTAATATTCAAATGTGTCCATGTTATGACTATTTTTTGTAGTCTTCTGCAGTTTTACAAGAAATTAATGTACAGATAGGATGACATTATTATATTGCTCTTATAAAATATGATATAATGAATGTTTCTAGCCAATAAAGGGGCATTAGTTTATATTCAAATTGACAAACAACATAGAAACTATTTAGTGAATATTGTTGCTTCAAAAACCTGAGTCTGGATTTGGAGGATGACATTTACGATTTTATATGAGTTGAAGAAAAAAAAACTGAATTAAAATTTCATGCAGAAATAGTACTGTATGTATGTTCTTTTCAGACCAGAAAACTAAATTTGACTGGAGCAAATTTCCATACTTTAGTAATTATCTATTTCCCCCAAAAAAAGTTACATAGGAAAAAATAATTTCCATGTACCATAAGGGAATGTAAGATATCTTAAGAGCTTTGAGGGACCTGAAGTATTCATAGGAATACCTCACCCCCATCCAGTTACAACGATTAATGATAACAAAGTTGCAAAACATTTTTAGTTTCATATTTGTGTTGTATAAATCAATGTAATATGCCTTTGAATATTTAATGTATATACGATGATACAGGTAGACTGAAATTAAAGAAGCAAATGTTTAATCAGAAAGACTGTATTGAGCTCAGAAATTGATCAAAGACAGGAGACATGAAACCACATGTGTCTCAATGTCAAACACTCTTCTCACATTGGCTGACATTCAAGGCTGATGGCTTCTAGTCTACATCTCTAATCAGGACCACTCTCTTAAGTAGCTGCTACAATATTACCTTTCTATTGTTAAAATTATGTCTCGCTGTACTCCAATTTGATGCAAATTTAATACTCCAATCCTGAACATCACGCATGTGCATATATGAACACACATATACATGTTATTCTAATCTAGTCCTAAAATTAATCAAATATTAGATTTAAAGAGCTCCTGCATACAGGTAGTCCTTGACTTATGACCACAATTGGGACCAAAATTTCTGTTACTAAACAAAATGGTTGTTAAGTGAGTCACACCCAATTTTATGACCCTTTTTTGCCACGATGGTTAAGTAAACCTATGGTTTTTAAGTGAATCTGTCTTCCCCTATTGACTGCTTGTCAGAAATCAGCTGAAAAAGTTGCAAATGACGATCACATGATCCCAGGACACTGCAGCTATTGTAAATATATGCCAGTTGCCAAGCACCTAAATTTTGATCCTATGACTGTGAGGATGCTACTACATAGTTGTAAGTGGGAGGATTCATTGTACATTTTTCAAAGCCTCTGTAACTTTGAACAGTTGTCAAAGGAATGGCTGTGAATCAAGGACTCCCTGCATATGTTTCCGCGTGTTGCCAAGCATCTCTTTGAAAGGATTTGTGTACCTCTAGTTCTAACGTTACTGAACTTTTTTTCTACAGAATGCTAAGCTTTGTGAAGATACTTATGGCTCTTGCAATACAGAGTCTGCAAATAATTGTCATAGTGGAGTTCTTCAGTGTAAATTTTGCTTACAATAGAGCTGGGGTGTTAATTTGATGCTGTTACAATTTGTTTGGGAGTAATGTTTAGAGCAACTTTTTTTAAAAAAGACAGGACTTACTATTCAAGGTTACAAAGTACAAAGCAGCATTAAAAATTCCAAACATCTGCGGCAGAGACTTAAGAAGCATTATTAAAATGAGAGCAGGTGATTCATTTAAACCTTTTGTTTCTGATATAGAGCTCTCATTTAAATGTACTAATTAGACACTATATATGACAATAGGAGAAGATATATTAATGAGCTGCAGTGGAATATGTCAGGAAAATAAAGACATGTTAGCGACTCAACAATCTATTTATGAGCAATTGAATTCCACAACATAACCATACCATACATCTTCCAAGCAGATATTTTATTAGGTTTCTTATACAATGTTTTTCTTCAAAGGGTTTGCTTAAAAATGAAAGATCTGGGATTGAAGATGTTTCCATGTTCTAACTTGCCCTTAAGAATACCAAAGTAAAACAAAACTGATAATAAAATTAACAAATCTTATTTTAATATAGTCTATGAAGATTAAACACCTCGATATCTAAATTGTTTTAGATACATAACTATAAAAGCCAACTAAAATTTTTCCCCACTGCCTGTTCATGAAAGATTTAGTGAAAAAAATGATTTAAAATTTCTTTTTCAAAATCTATTGCAACAGTAAAGAGTTCCTTTGCTTACAACAGACATGTCAAACACAAGGCCCGGGGGACAGATGCGGCCTGAGAGGAACGGTGAGGCTCCTCCAGTGGACCATGCCTTGGCACTTGCCCTGGGCCAACCCCCTTCTGCCAGAGAACCTCAGATCTGTCCCACTCCTGCCCAGGCCCCACAGACCTCCTTGACGCGAACAATGTACAGCTGGCCATGCCCACCCAATAGGCCACATCCACTCCACGCCCACCCAGTAGGCCGCATTCACCTTGGCCACACCCACCTGCCCCCCGAGGGTAACCGCAATGCTGATGCGGCCCTCAATGAAATTGAGTTTGACACCCCTGGCTTACAACAATGAACTAAAGAATTTTACATTTTCCAGATTTTCAAAGTCCGTTCTGTAATGGTTGAAGCATGTACATGTTTAAATATATATATATCAGCAAATGCAAATATATTACAATTATATTATAGATTTATTAATAACAAATAATTAATATATTAATTATATTCAAAAATTAATTATTATTAATTATATTCCCAAAATTTCAGAACTGCATTTATGACACAACTAACCATTACAACAGAGAAAGAGAATTTCTTACATCAATAGAAACAATAACTAAATAAACAAACAAAGATATTAGAGAATTTAGCCTTTGCCACCCAAAAATGAGTGCAGGATACTAATGTTTTAAAGAAAATATTGGCCCACGTGTGTTAAATGATAATCATTACCTGTTTCATGTCTAAACAAATATAAAGGATTTCATGAAAAGGATTGTTTATAGATAACAAAAAAAATTAGGTAGAGGCTATCTTCTAGTCCAGGGGTGTCAAACTGTCGGCCCGCAGACCAGATGCATCATGCCGACACCGAACTCATCCCACTGCCGGCAATGGAAACAAGTCACGATACATCGTGACACGTCACGTGACGTTGCAAGTTTGACACCCCTGTTCTAGTCTTCCAAACAGTTTGAAAAATATACAGTAGTAGGTAAATATATTGTTTAGTATTCAAGTTTTTGATTATCAACAGAAACTCTTGTGTACTGAGAATTGAAACCCCGCTGAAAGCATCCATGTAAAGATGGAATTAGAGATAAATGAAAGTAATAATGTTACGACAATCTTCCCAGCCAACCGGGAGACATAAAGTGGCATTTTCCTAGAACCTATGACAAAACTTTTACAAGAGGAAGCATAGCAGTAAAGAGTGATCACAACTGTAGTGACACCTACTGAAGATCTAACTCTGCAAAAAAAAATAACACTATTTTTAAGTGGTTTACTGACAATTTTACCCACTCAAAACCGGGAAAGAGAAACATGGGAATATGTCGCTTGGATCTGAAACTGTATGGCTCAATAAGTAAAATTAACTGGGCACTGGGAGAAATTGATCATGTCATTTTGGAATCTGTAAGCAGATTTGGTCAGATGTGTATCCTGAACTTCAGCAAACATCTTAGAACAGGGGTATCAAATTGCTGGCCCGCAGACTGGATGCATCACGCCAAAACCGCGCCCACCCCATTGCTGGCAATGGGAAAAAAACTCGCAATACATCGCAACACATCACGTGATGTCGCGAGTTTGACATCCCTGCCTTAGAAAGGTGGTCAGATTTCATGATTATACATTCAGAAAGAAAAAAAATAGTTCAAAAAGGTTGTAAGGAAATACAAAATGACAGATTTCAACCCATTACATGTAAAAAAATGTAGGGGGTGTATGGTTGTCACTAAATGGATGCAAGGGAACTATTTGATGATCATCAGCTTTTAAGTACCATCAGTAGAAGTCTATTTTCATCAAGTACAAGTACTAACATCAAGAAGAAAGAGGTTACCAAAGCTACCCATGGAATGAGGAATTCAAAAGCACTAGACATTTGAAAACTGGAGGAACTTAGTGGCAAAGCAGCCAAATGGCTAACAAATTTCTTCACTGCTATTGCGGGCTCTGGAAACGTGTCTGCTGACTAGGCCACGAGCATCTTCTTCAAGAATAAAGAGGACCTGGAAGATTGTTCTAACTATTGTCCAATTTGCCTCCTATCACACACAATGAAAATCTGAATGGATCTTCGACCAGCACCTATGTGACATTGTGAAAATTAGTACCAATAATGTGGCTTTGTCAAAGGTATAGCACCACTGATGCCACCCTCAACTGGAGAAAAACTGAGAAAAGGGGAAGACATTACCCTTGGCTTTTCTTGACCTTGAAGAAGGAGATGAAGCATACAGGAGTATTTTTTAAAAAAATGTTCTTTTACTGTGTAACAGGGAGCAGAGACAGAATATGGAAAAAATTGATCCCCTGATTAAGAAACAGGCTGAAATTTAATACATGCACAAACACACAAATATAGACATGGATACATATACACAGCAGTGCTCTCAGTGCAATAGAACTCTTGAATTACTATACATATCGGAAAGAATTTGAATCAGGAAGAATCTGTTTAAAATTATTTCTAATTACCTTTGCTGCACTGGGTTTGAGCTTAGATTTGGGCACCCAGGTTTACATCGCAGTCTTGTTAATGACACCACCAGAACTACCCTTATCCTTAGTTTTCCAAACTAGAATTAATATGGGAAAATGGAATATTTAGGGATGGTTAAAATGTCCCAAACTGTCACTGCATTACGTATATTACTACTGTATTACTAGAGGAATTCCCTATGTTTTCTTGTGAGCAGGAATACCCACAGAATTAAATAGTGGAAGATAACTAAGGTGACCAACCGTCCTCCTTTAGGGATGACAGTCCTCCTTTTGTAAGTTCTGTCCTCCCTCGAAAAATGTCCTCCTACATGTCCTCCTTTTCGATATTTGAAGATTAATCTGCAGGGCTTTTTTTTTCTCATAGAACGCTCAGAATGGCGTTCCGGCACCTTTTTTTGATGGTTTTTTTCCCCAACTTTTGCATGAGTTGTGCTACTCCCACTATTGGCTTTCGAAAGCCAATAGGAATTGCTGCTGAGCGCGCCAAAACACCCTGCTGGCAAACTTTGCACATGCAAGTTGTCTGTATTATTGCTGCAATGAATAAAATGTTTCTTTTATTTACGATATTTTTTTCTTCAATTTATTTGTGTCCTCCTTTTCATTGTAAAAAAGTTGGTCACCTTAAGATAACATTTCTTTTTATGTCATAAGGTGTGGAATTTTTTCCTATGGTATTTTTTCCCCAGAACTATTGTCACCGATGCTATTGCCAACAATGAAAAATTAAACCCCAATTTAAAGATTTAAAGAACTGAAGGGGAAAAACATCAAACAAAAGAAAGCATAATCATGTCATGAACTACATAGAAGTGGGAAAATAACAAGGACATTTTAAAAAATGTTACTTACAATTGCATTTCTTCTTTTTTCCTGCAAACATCAGTCTTCAACACTATCTGTCAGGAAGAATTGTCTTCCTCAGCCTTCAAAACTACCACAGTCTTGTCTCAGTTAACAGTAAGAAAAGCCAGCAGAAACATTGCACAAGGCATACTTGGATTATGTGATAAGGAGGGTCTCACTGACTTGAAATGGGCTAGGCCATAGTAAAAACAACAACAACAACAACAAAGCTCTCAGTGGAATTTAAGGTGACTAGGAAGGCCTTTATGCAACTTCGTGTTGTGCACCAGTTGCCAGATGAACCACTGCTGGAGAAGCTGCAGGCAATGGAAGCTGCACCACCCAATAACCAGGAGACTTAGCTGCTTGCTATGCGAAGAGGAAAGCAGAGCAAAGATGCTCTGCAAAGCTCCTTGAAAGAGAGGAGCTGTGCCTTCCAAGTGAGGGTTGCTTCTACTTAAAAAAAGGGGCAAACTCAAAGCTCTCCATTACCAACAACCATTTATTCATGCAGATTCTACGTGCCTTGATTCCCAACTTGAAATTTCATGATTAGTCTCTGGATCAGCTGACCAAACTTCTACAACAGCTCAACCCTTGGATTTCACTTGACCACTCTTGTGTCTGCTGTTTTGGATTTAGAAGTTTCTTAAAGCAAGCTCGTTGGATTTTGTTAGATTTATTTTCTCTGCAGTGTGTGTGTGTGTGTGTATTTGTATATGTATGCATTTACACTCACATTTCTTTTACCGCTTGTTTGTTTGCTTCAAAAAGTTCTCAATAAATTTTGCAACCATCTCTCTGTTTGTACGTTCATGGCCTGAGACAAAGAGACATAGTGAGGTTCACAGCCAACCATTTTTAAACATTCTCTGGATGGCCAATATATATGGGGGGGGGGAAAACCATTTTGTGGAATTGATCAGTTAAAATACCATATTCCAACTCTCGATTCAGAATTCTTGCAAATAACAAATACTAGACAACCTGTAACCTACTGCATCATTTCACAGATATTTCTCTACCTAAACAGAGAAACACAATGGCAAGGGCAAAAAAAAACAGTGGTAATGAGAGTAACTTCTGCTGGATTGACCACAGCTGACCACCAGCAGCCAGTACTGGGATAGTTCCTCCAGCCTCCAGAAAGCTAGGATGAGACTGGTCTACCTGATCTCCAGTAGCTAAAAATGGAGCTAGTCGACCCAGCCTCCAGAGAGCTAGGACAAGACTGGTCTACTAAACACCTGGGTAGCAGCTTCCTTGTTTTCTTGTATTCATTTCATTAACCAAACTAGATAACATCATCAGTGCTAGTGATGATGTTACCTAGTATCATAGCACAGCAGCACTGAAGCAGTCAAAATTTGACAAACATCAATTCCAAATATAAGTCATGATCCCTAGATTATGACTGCATTCTGTAAGTTAGCCCATCTGAGGTACCTTGGTTCAAAAAATGTTGACTCTATGATGCACCATTTCGCTCAGTTAAAGGTTACAGACGTGAGAGTTTTAGTAATATATAAATTCACTCTTTGTTTTTTATGCTTTATTCTTTAATACCCTTTTATTAAAATGCTCTTTGTTTATAAAAACATATCGTACACTTTGAATTATACAAAGCACACTGTAATTTTGGAGATATAGAGGCTGCTAATGCATCTGGAACAAATTCTGTAATCAAGAGATTTTACATATTACCATTTTGCAATTTTAGCCAATCAAAATTGCAGTAACACAAAAAGGTTTAAAACTTTGACTGGCAATAAAATATTTAGCATTAATACCCTTAGTTGTCCTTAATTTCTCCACGCCAAAAAGAACTTAACTGCTTTTTAAAACTGTCCCTGAACATACGGTAACTTTATCATTTGAATAAGCATCATGTGACTAAATTATACTTTGCAACATCTTTCAATAATCTCTTGCAACCTTTTATGTAGGAAATACTATAGGGTTATGTCTAAAAATGGAGTCAAATACCTGGCACATTGTCAAAGTGGTTACATAATAATTTTTTTAATTCTGACTGTAGTGATTTTTTAAAATTTGCTCTCTTGTATTCCATAGAAAATTCAAGTAAAATTATATGCCTAAAATAAAGCTGAAAATCAACAAAGTAAAAACTTGATCCTTTGCATTAGCCATAATTTAAATCATGTATTAACACTGAGTTGAGAATTCATTTAATACATTAAATGAAACAAGTCCACATTTAAAAACATCCTTTTAGTATGAAATATGCTGTAAGGATCCATAGTGCGTATTACATTTTAGATAGCACAGCTCCCTACAGCGATTCAAAAAATGCAACATGTTTAATTTCATCAGTGACTGATCAATAAACCTTACAAAAACCTCAATCAAGCAGTGATGTAGGCTATGTCATGATAAGAAAATACTGAAATATAAGAACTTTAGATGGTTCGCTAAGTATGTTTCAGAGAATATGTATTTTGGGTATGTATATTTTTGTAGCTTGACAAAAATATGAATATATGTCATTAGATCTTTCAGTCCGTAATTCGCGGCTGTATATGGGGAAAAAGGAATGCTGGATAAATTAGTCACATATTTCTAATCAAATCAAGATGATGTGATCCACCAAAGCAGAATGCATCATATCATGAATAGGTGCATACTTTACAAAATCTGCTAGAATCTTTTAAAATATTTCCCTGTTCAAAAGTTATTTATAAGATTTTATAAAACATGTGAAAAAGCTATTATGCCCGTCTCTTCTAGCAATCTTGTTTTGCTTACAAACTGTCCAAAGAATCCCTGTAGACATTTTTTGTTTTCATTTGTTTGTTTTATTTCTTCCATTAATAATATTTTTAGCTGTTATTAAGAGGAGGAACATAAAGGCTAAGAAAATGAAGCTCCCTTAAATTTTACAACCCTTTCCTGGCAAATGTTCTCATAGAAACGAGAGCTCTTTACTCAGCTACACATCATTTCAGGCCTTAAATCACAAAGTGAGCAGATCTCTCTTCCCTTTTACTCTTCATAAGTCAAGAAAACCCCATTAGAAATTTTAGCCCTAATGAAACCATTAACTCTTCGCAATCCTCATTCCGGCTTTAGAGACTGCCACCTGAAGATAAAGCAAGTTGTGCAAAGCGATCTTTATATAAAAGGCAAATGTCAAAAGAAAAGCTCTGATATTTGGTCGGGCTCCCATTTTTCACACAGGCATTTCCTAAATCCATCTTTGATGAGCTTCCCCAGCTATAAATTCTACAAATTCCCTCTGGAGCACTACCCGTGTGCGCTTCATGAAAATGTCATCTGCCAGTGCTGCAATTACTCACACTCTAGCAATCATGTGCACAATGCAGAATGGGTCGAATTCAGGTGAGAATGAGAACCCAGCAATCAAGCCTCGGAATGGAGAACAAAGCCATTTTCTTTCATTTGCCATCAACACAACCATCAAGGCCTTAATTACAAGGCAAGTGTCAAGTCTGGCTGCCGAAAGGCTTATTATTACACAGCTCAGCTTCAGATCAGTTCAGTATTGATGAGCTAACAAAAAAAAAAAAATAGGAGGAAAGCCAGCTTACCCCACAAGCACGGAAATGGCTTTAAATGATTAGATGATTGGCAGATATGGAGAAAACAAAAGTATTAATATTTTTAGGTGAAAACGAAAATTGAGTGAAAGATTAAAAGGCAAAATACCAGAAATTTCTACAAATATATTCCTCATTCAGTGTTGACTTGTCTAACATTAATTGAATATTTATTTTAATTGACATACTAAAAACAGGTCAATGGAATCTAAAGGCAAATTCCAATATCAGATAGAAATTTTTACTTAACAATACTTTGCTTATTCCAAAACCAATTTTTTAAAATAACAAACTGAGTTCCTTCTTATATATTTGAGCATTTTGCTTGCCTCTGGTAGTTACTTTTTTAGACAGATGACACTTTTTTCACTTTTTGAGCTGCACTATCCCTAACAACATATTTATATAGAAATAACTCTTTAAAATGCATGATGCAAACCTATATGAAAATGTGAATCTTATAGGAAAATCTGCTTGTGCGTAGTAGAGCCTACTGTGTTTGATTTCACTAAGAAGTGTAGTTAATATCCTTGACAGTTTCAGAGCCTTCTAGATAGAATAACATTAACTAGAATGTTTCCATAGGCTTAAATAAGTAAATTTAGAGGTTATTTCAAGTTGAGCTCATCTTTTTAAAAAAAAACTTTCCCACTTATAATAGGAGACTAAAAGCTCTATAAACCGTTAGCAGGGACTAGGGCAACTAATCTTATTTTCTAGCTCTCAATTTAAAAAGTGCATATATTTCAATTTTAGTGAATAAAGATTACATCCAAAGGTTGAAAAAATAGAATTTCAGTCCAACTAGTGAGCCAAGATGAGCCACTACTGAAGTAAATAAGATGGGTTCAAAGTTGTTGCAAGTGCCGTCTACATTATTGCCATGCAAATCATGTCTTTTATGAAACATAGATCTATTTATTTATTTGTAAAATTTTCTAACCTTCTCCATCCCAAGGGACTCTACATCATTGTATGTAATCTACATCATGGTATGAACTCAGTGTAAATGTATGCTTTGAAACACAAGACCTTTGTTGAAATCTTACTTCAACCACTATTCTTCTAACATTTTCTCCCACATGCATAATATGACTAACTCTGGAGAGGCGGCGGGAATCATTCCTGTGAAATGTTAAAATTGAATAACAAAAAAAACAACACAAAAATTATTCATTTTACCACCTTTGAGTATTACCCTAATACTAACATCTAATTTGAAGAAAGAAAAGTACAAGCTAGCTCCATCATTTGAAGAAAGATTATCAGTTCTAAATTTAAGAATATTCTACAATTTTAAGAGACATAAAGAAAGACACTAAATGCAATTTCTTGGAATCACAGTGTACTATGAAACATCTACCCTGAGTTTACGTTTATATTACATAATGTAAAAGCAAAGAACTTTTTATTTAAAAGGTTTTATTTAAAAGTATACAGCAATGCTGTATACTGTCGCCCTGCCTATTTAACTTATATGCAGAGCACATCATGAGAAAGGCAGGGCTAGATGAATCAAAAGTTGGAATTAAGATTGCCGGGAGAAATATCAACAACCTAAGATATGCAGATGATACCACTCTAATGGCAGAAAGTGAAGAGAAACTAAAGAGCCTCTTGATGCGGATGAAGAAGGAGAGTGCAAAAGTTGGCTTGAAACTCAACATTAAGAAAACCAAAATCATGGCATCCGGCCATCTCAATTCCTGGCAAATAGATGGGGAAGAAATGGAGGTAGTGACATATTTTATTTTCA
>NW_015386696.1:82783-99752 GCF_001527695.2 Protobothrops mucrosquamatus
CTTGCTCCTGGGGAGGAAAGCTATGGCAAATCTAGACAGCATACTAAAAAGCAGAGACATCACCCTGCCAACAAAAGTGTGTATAGTCAAGGCCATGGTTTTCCCAGTTGCAATGTATGGATGTGAAAGTTGGACCATAAGAAAGGCTGAGCAACAAAGAATTGAGGCCTTTGAACTATGGTGCTGGAGAAGACTCCTGTGAGTCCCTTGGACTGCAAGTCATTCAAACCGGTCAGTCCTAGAAGAGATCAACCCCGACTGCTCTTTAGAAGGCCAGATCCTGAAGTTGAAACTCAAATACTTTGACCACCTCATGAGAAGGAAGGACTCACTGGAGAAGGGTCTAATGCTGGGAAAGATTGAGGGCAATAGAAGAAGGGGATGACAGAGAATGAGGTGGCTGGATGGAGTCACTGAAGCAGTAGGCGTGAGCTTAAATGGACTCCAGAAGATGGTAGAGGACAGGAAGACCTGGAGGAAAGTTGTCCATGGGGTCGCAATGGGTCGGACATGACTTCGCAGTTAACAACAACAACAATGTTTATTGCCCAATTAATTTTGGAATTAAAAAGTAATCCTTTAAAAAAGAAAAAAAAAAGCAAGGATCAGATATTTGCAGCAAGGAAAGAATACTTTCCATATGCATCTATATAAAAAGTTAATTAAATCAGCAGCTCCAGAACTTCACACAACATTGATTTTTTTCCCCAAATCAAAAGACAATTTCTAACCAAATTTTTCTTTTTGGACTGATCAAAATGGTTTTTTCCCTGGAGGGTTTTAAGAAGCTTGGATTTTACCATTCTCTTACATATCTGTGAAGTTCATATATACTACAGGGAGTTCTCGATTTACAATAGTTTGCTTAGTGACCGTTCAAAGTTACAACAGCACTGAAAAAAGTGACTTATGACCATTTTTCACAGTTACGTTTCCAGCATCCCCATGATCATGTGATCAAAATTCAGATGCTTGTCAAGTGGTTCATATTTATGACCCTTGCTCTGTCCCAAGATCATGTGATCACTTTTTGCAACCTTTTGACAAGCAAAGTCAATGGGGAAGCCAGATTCACTTAACAACTGGGTTACTAACTGATCAACTGCAGTGATTCATTTAACAACTAAAGCAAGAAATGTTGTAAAATGAAGCAAAATTCACTTAATAAATGTCTCACTTAACAACAGAAATTTTGTGCTCAATTATGGTCATAAGTCAAGGACTACCTGTACTTTTATGTTTACTTAGAATAAATAATTATAAGAAATACAAACATTATCCGTCAACTTTTAAAATATTTATAACGAACTCAAAACAAACATCCAGTTATTTCAGTAGAATTGTGTGCTTTGTTTTGTTTTTATATGATAAATAGAAGTCAAAAAGCATCTTAAAGCAGCCACACCCTTTTTAGGCTTATGCAAGGATTACATCATGATGATCTTTGTAACACTGGAACTGAGATCAATGAAGATCTGATCAGCTTTATCCACAAATAATCATGCAGTTGCCCACAGCAAGCCATCCATTATTCCAGCTTCCTCTCTCCAAGATTTTGGTACAAGAATGCTAAATGGCAGAAAAAAGGACTGCCAGCTGATTCTGCATGGATGAATTGGAGACAGAAAAGAATATAGCATGTGTTACATGCACTGCTGCGACACAAAGTCCTGAATAGTCCTGTAGCTCTGCTTAATTTATCACAAGATTTCTTCCATTTATTCATATTAATACAGTCTTTGTTACCATGTAGTTGATTTGTTTCTGGGACAAGAAAGAGTATGCTCCCTATTTCCACAATATCAGATTAAATGCTGATGCTGATATCAGTTAGGAGAAATCAGATGTCGTGGAGGAAACAAAACATTCAAGAATATTTCATGGGCTACCTTAGTGTCAACAATGAGATCTCCACAGAAGAAGAAAATTAGCATAAATCCTAGACCCCACCTAATATTACTTTGACTAACTCAGAAATGCAGATTGTTATGTAGCAACAGGGATGATATTCCAGCAATATCCTTGCATTGTCCCGGCTATCAAAACCCAGCAGCCTGCACTGAAAATTAGTTGACTATTGGATGGAGCACCTGGTCAGCAAAATGGAATTCCTATAAATCACAGCACCTCCAATTCCCCAACTTCCATTGATCAGCAGTGACCTTACCAGATGAACTTCCAACCTTTACTGTCAGCCATGCCTCTACAATACATATTGGATCAGCATTTTCATAGAAGGCTAAAACCCAAATAATATATGTTTTACTGGCAACTGACCTGGTTTTGAAGAATAGGACCTGTAGCTTGAAATGTGTCCCTTGAGCTATTTAGAAAGAAAAAGAAGCCAATGCCACTGATAGGATAAGTATAAAATGTTTTAACAAATTAAGACAAAATAAGGATACAAAGAACAAAACATTTAAAAGTGATTTCCATGGCTTCTATAGTATTTAGAGGAGTCAGATTATTGAAGGGCAGTACAATTAGAAGGAAACATTACAGTGCCTTCTGATACTTTTCTCATCTTGATTCCTTTTTGGCCTTTTAATATTCAAAAAGAATTATTCCCACCAGGTAAATAGGGATTAAAGGTCTGAAAAGACTTTGTAATCAATTTTATTTAGTGACCTGGCGGGTACATGTATTTTATTCAAAATGATGAGAGCACAATGTTTCAACCTTGCATTTAAGGAGACTTTGCTGTGTGGGGATTGGTCTTATTTTCTTGCATGCATTTTAGTAGTTTTCATAGGATCACAGTCCTCCAGAATTTTGAAAAGCTGTGAATCAATATAATGGAAACTCATGCAAAGAGCACAGTAGAAGAACATTGAAATCACCTGCCTAAGTTGCTGCTTTACATTTAAAACATTCCTCACCTTGAGAACATCCTGATTCTACTGTACCCATGAAGTCCATATTTCTTTATAAATCACCATTTGTAAATTTAAGAGTCTCTTTCTAAAGAATAGTTACAATATACATGAATACAACAAAAACAGAGGTTGTTGTTTTTTTTTTGCTGTAGCTATTTCACTGCTGAATAGTCTTTCAGAATAGAGCTTGGTGGCTACAATGGAACCTCGTGATACCCCACTGCTTGCTTCCCTCCATGCAGATGTAGTACCATTAAGGACTACTAGTTGACTATGATTTTGTCAGCCAGTTACAAATCCATCTGATGGTGATGCTGTCTATCCCACATTTTTCTAGTTTACCAATTAGTAGGTTGTGGTTTATTTGTTGAATGCCTTGCTGAAGTCTAGATATACTAAGTCCACAGCATTTCGCTGGTCTACTAATTTAATCACTTTGTCAAAGAATGAAATAAGATTGGTTTGGCAAGATATGTTTTTAACAAACCCATGCTGGCTACTAATTATAACTTTGTTTCTAGTATTCACAGATCTGTTTTTATTTTTTATTTTTTCAGGATCTTCCCAGGTATCGATGTTAGGCTGATTGGTCTGTAGTTTCCTGGGTCTGTTTGTTTGTTTTCCTTTTTTGAAAATGGGAACCACATCAACTCTTTTCCAATCTTCTGGCAATTTCCTGGTGCTCCAGGATTTTTTAAAGATATGGTACAATAGTTCTGAGATAACATCTGCCAGCTCCTTCAGAATTCTGGGATGTAATCCATCAGGTCCTGGTAATTTATATTCATCAAGATTGCACAGGTGTTCTCTTGCCATTTTCTTGCTTATTTTAATTTGTATTTCTAGTCTGTCTTTTACAGTTATGTTTTTGGTAAGTTGGGCTGTAGTTTTTTTTAGCATGAAGACTGATGCAAAGAATGAGCTAAGCAGCTCTGCTTTCTCTCTACTGCCTGTTACAGAATAGTATAGTATAGTATAGTATAGTATAGTATAGTATAGTATAGTATAGTATAGTATAGTATAGTATAGTATAGTATAGTATAGAATAGAATAGAATAGAATAGAATAGAATAGAATAGAATAGAATAGAATCTTTATTGTCACTTTGAATGTACACTAATTGGCATACATTAAAATGAAATTTTGTTGCATACAGCTCTCAAACGGTCACCTCCAATATACACTACATAAATATGACAAAAATAAATAAATATAGAATTATACATATACCCACATATATGACACAAACAACACAGTCTAATTTGGATTATGTATACATGTGCATGGCACGAAAAACAAATCTTGCAAGTTTACCAGACAGATGGCATACGTCCTTGCCATCTTCTCTCTTTAATGGATCAACTGTTTCCTTGACTTTTTTTCTTGTTATTTATATGTTGAAAAAAACTTTTTTATTATCTGTACCTTTTTTTTTCAGGCCTTTGTTCATTCTGAACTTTTGCTTTCCTGACTTCATCTTTGCAGATTTGGGCTATCTGTTGATATTCTGCCCCTCTTTCCATTTTTGTACTTATCCTTTTTGTCTTTCAGTTTATTGGAGAGATCTTTGTGCAACCATGCTGGTTTCTTCTTGGATTCCTTGTTTTTCTTTTTCAGTGGTATTGTGGTGGACTGGGCTTTAGTGATCATATTTTTCAGTTTCCCAGGCTTCTTGAGTTGATTTCCCCTTTAAGATTTTTATCCATGGAATTTTGCTTAGCCTCTCTCTGAGTTTGTTAAAATCAGCTCTTCTAAAGTTTAATACATTGGTTGGATTATATTCTATTGCTGATGTTTGCATTATATTGAATTCCAATATGACATGGTCACTCTCACCCAAGGTTCCGGCAACTTCAACTCTATCACTTTTTCTCTATTAGTAAGAATTAGTCCGGTATAGCTTTTCCTCTAGTTCCCTCCTCTACCTTTTGGATGACAAAGTTGTCAGCTAAGTTGGATAGGAATCTGTTCGATCTCCCACTTGCTGCATTGTTTCTCTCCCAGCTGATATCAGGGTAGTTAAAGTCTCCCATTACTAGTTTGGTATGTTTCTGAAATACATTTGTTAATTGATTAACAAAGAGTTCATCTATTTCTTCTGCTTGGTTGGATGGCCTGTAGTATATGCCTATACCGTGTTTCCCTGAAAATAAGACCTGGTCTTTTTTTTTTTTTGCCTCCAAAAGAGGCACCAGGTCTTATTTCCAGGGGGTGTCTTTTCCACTCACCTTGCAGCAGCAGCCCTGTCCAGTGGCTAAAGGAGCAGCTTCATTCTGCAGTTGAGAATGGAGCTCCAGCCTGCATTTCGCAGTCAGAGGCCTTTCCTGAAAGCCTCTCAGCCAAGAACCAAGCTATAGATTGAATCCATAGTTCTCAGCTGCAGAGGCCTTCCAGAAAGGCCTCTGACTGCAAAATGCCGCCCGGGGAATGCTGCAGAAGAAATGGGCCAGCGAGGAGAGGCAGGTGTCGATTGATGGGAGGCCTGATAAGTGGGTGCGGAGCATGTGGGGCAGTTCCATCTCCCCACTCCAACTTGATTTTTAGGCTTGCGCCTCACCCCAAAACTAGGGCTTATTTTTGGGGTAGGGCTTATATTTGGTCCACCCCCCAAAAAAAAATCAAGCTAGGGCTTATTTTCAGGGTAGGTCTTACTTTTGGAGAAACATGGTCGCAATATCATTCTTTTTTCCTTTTATATTGACCCATATGGATTCTAGATGGTTTTCATCCTTGGTTTTATGTATTTCTGTAGAGACATAGTGATCTTTTATATATAAGGCAACTCCACCTCCTCTTTTGTTAGGTCTGTTAGAGAGGAAAAGGTCTGAATAGAGAAGCCACTTCTAAAACAAGAGTATTTGCCTGAACAGCTTACTTGTCCAGATGTCAGAAATGACATATTTATATTGCATTCTTACATCTCTCTTTCTGAGGATCTCATCAAATCTATCCAGCCATGGGTTGCTTGTCTTCTTTTTCTCTTCAATCAATTCACTCTTCCTACATCTATTTGCTCTGAAATTTCTCTGTATGACCAAACTATCTCAACATCTTCTTTCGGACATGTAATTTCCTTTTGTATTCAATCCGCATACCTTCATTCTTGCCCTATCTCTTTTGTTTTATCATGCATACTTATATAATCTATTCCCACTGTATTCAACTTTTTTTGTTTTTCTCAACATATCAAATTCTCACTTCCATAGAAGAAAGTTGGAAAAAGTATGTTCTTATAAAAACCCATTTTCACGATTTTGTACCTGACCCCATGCTACTATTTTTCTACCAATATTTGCACAACTTAAAATGTCTTCATTTATTTTTTATCATCTACAATAAAGATTTTACAAGATACACAGATTCATTTGTTTGCTCTATTTTTTGCTTTGTACAGGTACATTTAATAACTGCCTGATGTAGTGACTGTACAAAGTTTCAGTGGTCCTGGAAAAATAACTTTGTGACCAAGGTGCACATTTATGATCTTTGCAATGTGTCTCAGTTGGTCACATGTTTGCCATTACAATCAATTAGTACATGTTGTCCTTTGCTTGACCCATTTTTTTTCTTTTTCCCCTCCTTACAGAAGGGAGAAATTGGAGAGAAAGGGGTTACAAAAGAGCAGTGTTTTTCTAAAAAAAAAAAAAAAAAAAAAAGGTGCCGGAACTCACACACATCATACAACCCGCCTTGCCTACCCTACAAGGTTCCATCCCAAAAAGGTGCCGGAACTCCGTTCTGGGCATTCTATGAGAAAAAACGCCCTGCAAAAGAGTAAGCAGGCACAAAATGGAGATTATACATCAAAGGAATGAACTAGTGCTGGCTGTTTGCATAGTGCTCATTATGTGCCTGCTTACTCCCTTTTAATTCCTTCTTTTCCAAACTCTTTGCTCTGTTCTGGGGGTGAAGGGAGAAAAAAATAGTTCAGGCACAGTTGATATTGCCTAAAGAGACTGCTTGTTTAGCAAACCTCTCCTGTGCCTGACCCAATTTCCCCCCTTTTGTAGTAGAGAAAGATTGTTTAAACAAGCAATCTCTTTAAGCAATCAGTTCTGTGCCTGATGCATTTTTTTCTCCCCCATCACAGAGCAGAGAGATTGAAGAGGAAGGGATTATAAGAAGGAAACCAGGCACACAATGGAGAATACATATTTATTATTAGATTTTCATTTTTGTTGATGTTGTTTACCATCCAATGTCTTTTGGAATTGGATCAGATTATAAGATATTTAATAAGTAAATAAATAAAATGTATTTATTTATATATTTGTTTAATTTATATACGGTATGTATTTAAAAATAAATAAAATTTATTTACTCCTCATTATTTTTAAGATGCTTTTTGACTTATATTTATCATGTAAAAACAAAACAAAGCACACAATTACCTGCTTTTTCTAAATTAAGAAGAATAAACATTGTTTTTCACATTCATATATTTTTCTATGATCAGATTAGGCCCAAGTCATTTGAAAGTAATCACACACTATCTGTATGATTATAGTATTGTGGAAAGGTTGAGACCATTTAAAAAAAAAAAGTCAATAAAGGTAAAAATATAAATTTGGCCTGTCATTAGTGTTCTGTCAGTAAGTGTAAAATAGAATTTAATTAAACTTTATGACAAGAGGAGAAAAGAAAAAAAATGGAAGAGGATAAGGGATTTAATAAGTGTTTTTATATCAAGTAAACTGAAATTAGAATTTTTTTAGTCATGGAATCATCACAACTTTCAAATACCAAAGGTATGTCTGACAGCTTTCTAGCTGATATAATGAATTATACCACAATTCAGTTACACAGTCTTTTTCAAAACTCAGCTATTACATTTTTTTAATTAAAATTATTTTTTTAAAGGCGATCCCAGATATTATAGCATTAAATAGAGATTTATTATGGAGCGATATAGAGTTGAAGGAATTAAGGGAAATAGGTGATCCTATAGAAACATATTGGTTTAAAAAGGATATTAAAAAATTGTTAAGAGGATTCAAAATCCCTTTTTAAAAAAATTGATAGAACTATGGAATAAATGGAGATATCGGTTAATGCCAGGAATTTCTCCTTTGACACCAGTGGTGGAAACGGAGAAATTCCCTAAGATTGAATTGAAAGAATGGATTAGTAAATAAAAAAAAATCAGATATATAAATGGGATGACTGGAAGAACAAGATAAAGAATATAATACAATTAAAGAATGTTTTATCAGATATTAAATTAAATTGGTTGAATTTAATACATTTAGAGAAATGGATAAAAATGGAAGAAAAAATTGAGGTGAAAGATAGACAGTTAACAAAATTTGAAATGATTATAAAAGAAAGTGGGGTAAATGAAGAATATATAGGTAAAGGAAAAATTGGGAAAATATATAGAATATTAACTGAACCAGAAGATCAGGCAAAAAAATTAAAATTAATTTGGGAAACAGATTTAGGAGAAATAAACAATAAAGATTGGAAAAATATTTGGAATAGAAGAGTATATAAGAATATGTCAGTTAGAGTTAAGGAAAATGGGTATAAATTGATATGGAGGTGGTATCTAACACCATGTAAATTAAATCAAATAGATGCTAAATATACAAATATTTGCTGGAGGTGCAAGAAAGAGATTGGAACATATAAACATATGTGGTAGGATTGTGATAGCACATAGATATGGGACATGGTGTTTAGGGAAATTAGAGAACTTTTGAATGTAAATTTAGTTATGTCACCGAGGATTGCATTACTGTTACTGGTGGAAAAACAAGGTATAAATGAAGCAAAAAAGGAATTGATTGTAAATTTGATAATGGCAGCTAGATTAGTGATGGTTAAATATTGGAGATGGAATTGGGTTATTCAAAGAAATGAGTGGTATAATGAAATATGGAATATGGCAATAAATGATAAATTAACAACAGAAATTAAATTTAAAAAAAGGGATGATTAAAGTAAATAATTATAATGAAATATGGGAGGATTTTATACAAACCGCGTTGGTGGAAGGCAAAGGGAATAACCCTACTCAGGAATATATGCTGTTTTGGAGGGGATAAGGGCACAATTGAAATATATTGTATACATTAGTTGTTATATGAGAAGAAATATAGGTAATAAAAATAGTCTCCAGGGATTGGGTGCACTGTAATATTTGTATTTTTTTGTATTGTTTTTATTTAGACTTATATGTACTATGTTTGTATTATTTGTATTTGAATAAAATTTATATTTAAAAATATTTTTTAATTTTAAATTAATTTTTTAAAAAAAATTAAATTAATGTTCTATTTATTTATTTTATTTTATGTAATTCATTTCATATATATGACTCTGAGCTGCTTATAATAAAATAGATAAGAACAAATACAATATGTATTATAAAATAAAAACACACAGCAGCTAAGCATCATAAAATAGCTATCAAGAAAGCCAAGAGATGGGCTCCATCACAATTCTGAGGCCCCAGGTCTAGGCACAAAACCAAGTCCAGCAGAGTCAGGGCCCAGGGGTAACCTAACCTCAGGTAGAATGATGTTCGACAGACTGGGCACCTTGTAGAAAAGACCCTCTTCCTGGGTCCCGCCAGCTGATACCCCTTATACCATGGCATTCGGAGCATGCCCCCCTTCGCCAGAACAAGAGGAAAGGATAGAAACAATTGGCGAGGGACTATAGTGAGACCTTATTTCCATATTGTCACCACAATCATTCTCCCTTTAAAACTGACTGAATAACAGCCTTTTATTAGGAATTCAAACATTGTAACTTCTTACAAAATTCATTGAAACTTAGTTCATCCTGGCTCTGGATGACATAAGATAATTAGGCTAACTTGTGCCATGGTTTTTTTTAAAAAACTATCTGGGTGGAGTTTAACAGTGATCCTCAACAATAATATAATATGATGAAATAAAATTATTATAGTATCTTCCCTTGCCAACATAAAATAGTAAAAAACAACAACAGCCAAGTAGTTTTCTGTAGTGATAGTTGGATACAAATGTAGAAACATAACAAATGAAGTTGACCACAATATTTACAGTATACTAATATTCTTTAAAATATTAATATAATCCATGAGTTTTCACCTGAACCCGGTGCCAGCATATTTGGAAGTTGAGTCACAGCAATTGCACTTCTTTTCTTGTTGATTTGAAACGTTTCACTGCTTATCGAAGTAGCTTCTTCGGCCTTGGGTAAGCAGCAAAACATTTCAAACCAACAAGAAAAGACTTCCAATTGCCATGATTCAACTTCCAAGAAACTGAGAATCTTCACTGATCAGTGTCAGTATATTTGTCCATTCTCAGTACATAATAGTTATTGCTATTTTCTTTGTGATGTTGTAGAGGATAGCTGTGATTTTTATTTCTGAAATATAATGGTGGTAGATAATGGTACCTAGAGAAAAAAAATAAAGAATCCGAAGTGGGAAAACAATGAGTAGTGCAGCAAAAACTAATTTATAGAAACCTTCCTAACCTAATTTCCTTGTATTGCTAATTTAACTGGTGGTTTCCTGATACTGATAGGGGCAGTTTAATACAGATGAATGTTTGAACCTTAAGTATTATGCTTCTCATTAAGAATGAGTACTCTGTACTTGCTGTTCTGAAGTTTTGGGGAGCACCCTTTGGCTCCATATCTTCCATCTGCTGTTCCTATCTCTGATGTCCCTATCTCCTCACTGTTGCTGCCACTGATAATTTATTTGTGTACTCCAGTTGATATCTGTGTGCTGCTGTTTCTTCTTGCAACCATAATTATTTACTTAAATGTGAATAACAAATTTTCTAGCAAAAGAGCCAGGAGGCTCCAATGATTATGGGATTTTTGCTATGATAAGGACAATGAATCTACTCCTTGATGGTAGTCATGATTGGAGTTGTTACTTTAATATGTGGTATGTCACACAAAAGCATTATGTGTCAGTGTCATGGAATAGCCACAGGATAGACATGTGGTAGTAGCGTGGAGCATTTTATGAGGGATAATCAAAGAGGATAGGGTTCATTGTTGTAATGTTAAAAGTTGTTTTTAAATAACCTTCCTGATCAGGAGCTTTGCAGGAAGAGCAACTAATGGACTAGGCTCATTATTTTGTTAAATTAATATTTCTTTTAACTCTGCTGAAATCTTAGTCATCATAATCACAGTTAAAATAAAATCAGAAGAGGGGATCCTGCCTTCAGTGAAGCTTCTTCTCCATTCTGTAATTTTCAATGTTTTGTGAAGTAACAGGAAAATTAAGCAGTATCTTTCTTGGGCTAAAAGTGGTACAATTCACTTTTTGAGGCTAAAGGGGGGTCATTTACAAAACCCTTATCTAATAGCAAATGAGCATAAGTTAAAAACTGTAAAATTAGTATGTAAACCTTACGGAATACTTAGATACCTACTTATTTATGCATTTGTTAAATGTATATGTGTTCATCTCCCTGATAACATATAGTTCATACTTAATCATTTTTCCATTTTGAGAATAATCCAATGAGTCAACATAAAGAAAAAGACACCATTGCAGTACATTTAGTGATGAAAAATCTTTAAAAGATGGGCTGCTAGAGGTAATCATTTTGTTTACAGATTATAAAACACTGATTCTTGTTTCCCTTCCTACTACCTTACTTGAACTGATTCAACTGAGTAATTCAAAAGAGACTGGACAGCCATTTGTCCGAAATGGTATAGGGTTTCCTGCCTGAGCAGGGGGTTGGACTAGATGACCTCCAAGGTCCCTTCCAACTTTATTATTATTATTATTATTATTATTATTATTATTATTATTATTATTATTATTATTANTACTACTACTACTACTACTACTACTACTACTACTACTATAAAAGTTGCACTGCAATTTTAAACTGTTAAGCAACATATTTAGAAACCTGTTTTTTAAGGTAATTGTAAAGATTCCCTTCTTAATTGCTGTTGATACTGTATATGCTAAGGGCTACTGTTTTGGGGCAATGGTATGGAACCAATCTGGGATCTTTTCTTTGTCTTCCAATATAGAGTTCAGCCCAGGAATTACCTATTAATACAATTTCTGTTCCTCTGCCTCTTAGGTTCTAAGCCCAAACAAATCAGCCAATGCTGCCACCAGATGCAGCACAGCAGACAGTAGCAGAAGGAAAATGAGGGGAATTTAGTTCATTATTGAAAGAAAATCCAATGATATTCCACAGACAGGAAGCTGTACCTCTGAATAATCAGTTAAGTAACATGACTTTTCAATGGTTTTTCCTAAATGCTCTTTTTGATGTTATTAAAGCATCAGCAAAAATAAATATAACAAAATCTATAGTAACTCTAACACAAATAAAATAAGAGGTAAACTGAACTTTACTATGAAAAACAGCTTCTTTTCACTTTTGAAGATAAGGAGTGTTATTTTGCCCTAACTCAAAAAAAATACATTCCAAATGTATTTTTTTGAGTTAGGGCAAAATATCACTCCTTATCATCAGAAGTGAAAAGAAGCTGTTTTTCATTACCCAGTCATTGCATCTTCAAAGAAGCTAATTTGCAGACAAAAGAGGATTGAGACACCCTGTCCAAGATCATCTAGGACTTACAAAACCAGCTTCTGTTTTGGGAGAAAAAATTGGGAATGTACAGTGTTATTTAAGAACTCATAAATTACATTTCCTAAAAGTGGAAAGCAGTTTTGGGGTTGCATTTTAAACAAGAATGTAAACAAGGATTCCAGAAAATAATATTGAATAGCGAATGTGTTAGTAATAGAATCTGATTTGTGGCCAGTACTCATTTTCCAAGATAGATGAATACACCCCTTTTGACTCTCAAACTTAGAATTTTGTGAGTATGCACTTCATTCAGAAACAAACAAGTTTATAAGCCACCCCAGGTTTATGATAATTTCATTACACATATAGTTATGTCATGCATACAAAACATAGCAACAAACACAATTCCAGAGCTGTTGGAAGGAGGAGGAGGAGGAGGAGGAGGAGGAGGAGGAGGAGAAGAAGAAAATAGTATGGCTGTGCAAATTTTAAAAAAATGTGACAGAACTGTTTTGCCTCTTACACAACATATCATTTCTCTGATGTTTATCAAAACAGCCAAATGTTTTTCAGGCTTTCCTACAGAGTTGAAAAAAAATATACTACTTTAACAGACTCATGGATTTCTTAAAGCAGTTGTAACTTTTTTCAGGTTTGCATGTTGATGGATGGTCTTACCCAACAGCTTCATGTAGATGTTAAACAAAAAGGGCAAGAGTTGGGATACCAAGTCTACTTCTCCCTTACATTAACTATGATGGGAACTGGTTACTAAAACACTCCCTGCAGTCAGCCCTGAAGAATACTACAATTGAAAGCATTGAAAGCCAATAATGGAGAACTAAGACAGTTGTAGAATAAGAAAGTCCAGTTGCCTCGTGAAAAAGCATCTTTGGGATAAGACAGTTGTACCACATTATCTCAGTTCCACCACAGATCACTGAGACACTGTCACTGCTATCTTTCTACTATTCCAGTCTGAAACCTAACTGAAAAGATTCCAGATAATCTACTATACCCAGAGCCCTCTGAAACTGCAATCTGACAGTTCTCCACAACCAGCTGGAGACAAAAATTGTCCAGTACTGGGTCCAGCAATGGTTTCTTGAGGAAAGGACGTTCAATCACTTCTTCAACACAGGTAGAACCACTTTTCACTGAGGGATGCATTCGTCATCACACAAACCCCACTGTACTTCAACCTCTAGGCAGCCTTAATTAACCAGGGGGGGGGGGGGCTGTGAATCTAAGGAGCAACTAGCCAGGCTAACAGTCCCAAAGATCCTATCCAATTTCTCAGGGTCAAACACTTTTCAGATAACAAGTCACACATATGCAATACCTAGACTCTATCACAAATTTATCTGACAGCATTGAGAGTATTCCTCACAATGGCCCTGAAAATATTCCCATGATTCCTCTACCCAGAAATAACAAGTCCCCTAAAACAAGAACATTCATTGGTTGTGGATGTGATAAGAACAAAAAATAAACATGTTTTGCTACCTCTATCGCCATAAAGTAATCCCTAATGTGGGCCCTTGAACATGTTTAGTTGGATTCACTCTTCGCTATCCTCCATAGACCTAGACACCTGTCATTTCATTTCCCCAAGCCCCTAGAAAACCAGGGAGCCCTCTTGGATCAACAAAAGGAAGAGGCCACATAGGAGAAATCCGATCCAAGACCCACAACCCCCCTTCATTCCAAGTACCAAGGCCTCAATTGAATTGCCCACTAGATCCCCAGAAAAAAAACCAAATTCCCTCTAGAACCCATTAGGTCTATTAATTGCTTGAGGTAGGCCAATCTAATAACCCAAGCTCCCTGCAGGAAGGGTCAGTGCCACTCAACCAAAAGAAATCAAAAAGTGATCAGACTATGGTAAAGGACTGGGGATAGCCTCTCCCAGCTTCAGATTGTTTCTCAATTGCTAGAAAAGAAAAGCCAGGTCTAATGGGTAAACCCAGCCCCAGTGTAAGTTGGGTGCTTAATTATCTGTTGCCATGATAGCCATGAACCCCTGAATCCCTCCAGACTAAAAGTCACATGAGGCCATTTTAAACTTTCCAAGAATCAACTAACAACCTCAAAAACTCCACCAACTGACTCTTGAACACTTCAGGTAGGATGCAACAAGCCCAACTAATCTCTAAAGCCCAAGTTCAATCACAAGATCTCCCACCTAGTTATCTATACACCTTTCCTCCAAGGCTTTCTGAATGCTATTAACCTGAATCCCAAATAGGCACATTTCTGGGGTCACCCAAATCTCAATAAAACATGCCTGGTTGGCCAACTCATCTAGAGTAAGGATCACGGATAAGGCAGATTTATTGCAAATTGACCAGACATCTATTAGCAGCAGCCAGAGTTCAGTCCACCAAGAATCTGCATCTTGACATTGGGATGTATGCTCAGGGCTGGAAAATGGAATTGATTTCAAACATAGATTCTGCCTTACCCATGAGCAGCTTGGTTTCAAATTCTTACTATATTGTTCCCTGATATTATACTTCCCTCTCTATCAATAGTCTCTTTGCTGCCCCTGCAACCTCCCTCCCCAGATCCAGAAACCATCTAATAACTAACCCTCAGCAGTAACTACACATCACAGTTCAATTATAGGCAGCAATTCTTCCAAGCTGTTCCTGCCAACAGTAGTCAGCAACTGCAAGGCACTGTCATAAGAGGAGGGCTACCTGATTTTAAAACGAAAATCACATGTGTATGTTTGGTATAATATAGGTTAGTATAATAACAAGTATATTCCACACTTGAAAAACTGATCATTCATCATACTTATTTAACTATGAAAGAAAATTAGATCTTTAAAGTAATAGGTGACACAGGACCATGAGAATTCTGATTTTTAAAACATCCAATGTGCAAAGCTGAAAAAGACGATTACAGAAAATCTTGTGGGTTTTGTTTCTGTCTGCATCACTGAATCCACATCCAGTGAATCTTGCTGACCACGGGACCACGCAGAAATAATATGGTTAAGATGCTGTTGAAATACTGCGTTTATGCAATTATAAACATGCCACAGAGCTGAAGCCAGAGGTATACCTGTACTAACACATATATGATTTACAAAGTTAAGCAAATATTACCATTGTTAATTGGAATGGTCTGATACGGTGTCAAGAGAAATCTTTGCACGTAAGAAACACGGTTTTACAATAGTAGCTTATTGTATTATCTTGGGAATTCTAACTACAGTAGTAGCTTTTCCTTTATAACCCTGGCCTAATAAATTTGATATCTAAAAATATAAGAAGCTTCACTGTAAAACTAAAATGGCAGCCAAGTCTTTTAAGTCTGGTGATGCAAAAAGTACTCTCTACTGCATCTGAATGCAGCAAGTTGTCTTAAGTCATCCAGAGAGGGCCAAATGAAATATTTCTCTCTCTCTTCCAACCTCTTGCTGCCAGCTTTCAGCACCCACTGAGACAATTTGCCTCATTCGATCTTCTTCCTTCAAAATGGTGAGCAGCAAGGGAGAGACAACCTTTCTCTCTTACAAGGTGCATTTCTTGGGATCAATCTATAGGAAGGGCACATCAATGACGGAGGGCTTAGGCAAACAATAGGTGTCACTACAGCCATCCATTCTTTCACTCCCTGACATCTCATTCCTCTTCGTCTCCAACACATTTTCTCCTTGTCTTTTTCTTGATCCCCACGCAGCAGGCTCAGACATTTTGCTCTTGTCAAGAGATCTGAATTCACTGCTTGCCGTTGCTTGTTTCTGGTTTACATTTGCTAATTCTGGAGATTTTATTCTAAAATAATATAGGTTCAGATAAAGCATGTAAATTTAAATAAGGAAACTTTAGTTTTTAACAGACTGATCATAAAAATAAGCTAAATTTGAACACAAAATGTGTTCATTTGGAACTGTTTTTGGCCACATTTAGCATATTCTCTAGCCACCAAAAAGTAAAGTCTCCTTCCATCAAGATTGACTCTTGGTGATATCATGCCTATGTCCATGCAGTTCTCAGGTCAATCGCACAGAAATGTTTTTCCAGTGTCTTCTTCCAAGATATTGATTTGATCTCTTTATCTAGTCCACAGGGTGATTTTACATCCAAGTACTAATCAGGCCCAACTCTGCTTAGCTTTTTTGAGATTAAACAACATTCAGTAGATGCTACAACGTGGTTTAGATTTGGGATTATTACTTGTCCAAATATTATTTTAAAATGTTCAAATGAAAAGATTCTTAGAACAACCACATTGTTTAGCAGGCAATGCTAAATCACACCAAAGCAATCTTTGTTAGACAAAGAGACAAGGCTCTTACTCTGTAAGGCATTTCTGGAAGAATACCTTCCCTGTCTCACAAATTCATCTCTCTCTCTCTTTAACTTTAACTTTAACTTTAATCACATTTATACCCCGCCCTTCTCCTGGTGGACTCAGGGCGGCTTACAGCCAGTTTAAAACAAAATAGCTAATACAATATACAAAATTTAAAATATGGTTAAAATGAAATATTAATATAGGCTTTTTCTTTTTTAAAAGTTATTTAAAAACCAAATTTAAAAATACCCCTTAGGC